>NC_092630.1:80796960-80917870 GCF_039555335.1 Amphiura filiformis | reverse complement strand
AGCCTCTCTCAGCATAGGGAAATCGCGCACCCGGCGCCATTGGTTGGTTGGTTGGTTGGTTGGTTGACGTAGATCCCTCCTGTGAATTAGGAGCACCAGATTTCAAAGAAAGAAATCTGTAAAAGTCATAAGTGTGTTGGTAAAGTTTTAAAGTCAATGTTGAGGATGATTTAAATGAGCAAAAACTAGTTTTAGGCAGGTTAGCAATGATAGCAGCCCTCTTAACATGAGTTAAAAACAAGTTCAGTGCAAATGCAGATTGGGATTACAAGGTCAAGTCAAAAGGTTGAACAGATGACGCTGATCTTTTCCCAACTTCCTGGAAGAGTCTCAGATGATTCATTACGTGGTAAATTTTCGGCGATGTTTTGAAAAAAAAAAATTTTGGGGGAATTTCTAGTGGGTTTGAAAGCTTACAAGGAGTCAAAAGGTTGAACTTGATCATAACCCGGAAGAGGTCAGATGATTATTCGCGGCAAATTTTTTTCTAGTGGGTTTGAAAGTGACGATTTCGATCTATTTTTTTACTCTCCAAATATCTAAATAACGGAGTTGAGCGGTAAGTTAAATGGAGCACGCGGTGAATAAAGATAGTTTTTTGTACATAAAAATGTTTGGTTTGATGAGATTGGATGGATGCCTTACGCAAAAAGTGAGTGAACTGGGGACTTTGTGTAGTACGAATTCGGCTACTTTGCCAGTGAGTGAACATGTTCAACCCGGCATGGTTTGCGTATACTAATTGAATGGGCTCATGCTGCGGATGCTGGGATAGATTCTCACTATGTGCCGACTATGAGTCGGGGGAAGAAGCAAATTTGGACCTTTTCTATTCCTATCCCATCATGCATAGCGCTATCAGATTTTTGCTATGATAGACACATGAATGACTGTGGGCACATCGGGTATGATGGGAGGGGTGGGGGGGATACAGGCCGCTTTTTTTTGGCCATTTTCCTATTTGATTTTCTAAATGTTCAAATTGATGGGGGGGGGGGCGTAGTCCTATGACGCCACGTCATGGGGGGGGGTGGTGGTCAGGAGTGACCCCATTCTAATGATCAAGTGACTGGCCCTCGAGTTTCTAATGATCTTTGGAATAGGGAACTGGCCCTCGAGCTCAAAGACAAAACTTAATGGGGGATGGGGGGGGGGTTCATTTGGAATATGATCAAGGAACTGGCCCTCGAGTGTCCATAATGAGAATAGGGAGTCGCAGCCAGTGCTCCAAAGGGTGCCTGCTCAAAGACAAAACTTAAGCTGGGGGATGGGGGCGGGGGGTTCATACTTGAGCAGGAGTGACCCCATTCTGATGATCAAGTGAACTGGCCCTCGAGTGTCCGCAATGATCTTCGGAATAGGGAGCATGCGCCAGCCAGTGCTCCAAAGGGTGCCTGCTCAAACACAAAACTTAAGCTGGGGAAGGGGTGTGGGGGTTCATACTTGAGCAGGAGTGACCCCATTCTGTTGATCAAGTGAACTGGCCCTCGAGTTTCCACAATGATCTTCGGAATAGGGAGCATGCGCCAGCCAGTGCTCCAAAGGGTGCCTACTCAAAGACAAAACTTAAGCTGGGGGAAGGGGGGTTCATACTTGAGCAGGAGTGACCCCATTCTGATGATCAAGTGAACTGGCCCTCGAGTTTCCGCAATGATCTTCGGAATAGGGAGCATGCGCCAGCCAGTGCTCCAAAGGGTGCCTGCTCAAAAACATTTTCCTGGGGGAGGGGTGAATGCATCAGCTAGTGCTTATAATAATTAAACATTTTAAAGGGTGCCCCCTCATTGCCAAACAAATTCCCCCCCCCCCCCCCTTGTATCAGTGAAAAGGTGTACTCGGGTGGGTAGTATCAAAACTGTGAGTTTTTCAATGACAAAAAAATAATAAGACACTTCAACACAAATTTCATTTTTTTGAATAAGTTTTTCTTTATTTTTGCATATGCTGTTGGCCCTCACTGTGGTTTCCCAGGGACTGCCTTTTGATCGGAGAGTGATTTTTAGCTTTCCTTAGTTGACCATTCTCTCACTAGTCACTACATTTTATTGTTAATGTTCTAAACAGCTCTTGAAGGCTCTAGAAGAGCTATGTAATGCTCTCCTGCAAATTCCAAAAGACAGTCCCTGGTTTCCATCCTCTGTCAAAGCTGGAATCTGCATCAGAAAACAGAAATAAAACAAAATGTTACTCATGCATGTTCATTTGTATATTAGGGGGCTATCATTTTCTGCGGGGCTCCCAAATTCCCAAAAAGTCAGCATCAATAAAATTGCGACCCCCCTATTTCGGCAACAAACTTTTATGACCCCTCCCCACCACCCACTGATACACCTTACAGTGTCGTTTTAATGTAATCCGGGCCCTGAAGAGGCCAAATTGTATTCAGTCTTTTTGAATAAGAAAACACACGGTTATCTGTGACGTCATATTTTTCATTACAGTGTCTACATTCCTACGTCATCAAAAAATTTATGACGTAATTATATTTTTCAGTTTTCCAAAGTTTTCCATGATTTTAAAGCCCCCTAATTGAAATAGTAATTTGGGACCCCCCTTCAATTTAAAATCATTAGGCCCTTACGTTCACATCAATGGAAATGATAACATCCATCCCGGAATTTCGTATTTACAGTTCACACCGGTAAATCCCCAAGTGTTTGGGTTTCTTATAATTAGTGTGCACTGTGCAGATTTCTTTTACAGTATAGGCCTATGTCATTTTAATTGTGTTATTATTGCACAAAACCTTTGGCCTGTTAGAAGGAATTGGCTGAAAAATTGAGACATTAAATTAGATACTCGCCAACCACGCAATTATGCTTGTTTGACATTCATTTGAGGTAATGAAGTTTGACAGCAAAAATTCCCAGTTTCAACGTTACATTATTTTTCATGATGTGTGTGAAATATTCATTATTCATTACTTTTATTCATTATTTTATACCATTTGGGGGATTATTGCATCTTTTACAGGTGAAACCAATAACTACCCATGGTCATCCGGCGGATAAATCAGTTTTTTTACGGAGACTGTACAGTTTACAAGTCACATAGGTGAGAGGCTAAAATTGTATTCAGTCTTTGAATAAGATAAACACACTATCTGTGGTCATGGGATGAGATCAGACAGTCATCAAAAATTTTGCGGGATAGAGAATTGAGTAGGTTTTCTTTAAAAATTATTAACCATATACCATGGGCCCCCTACTGCAAAGAAAATTATAGGCCCTTATGAAAATCAACATTCAATCAATCTAGGATTATATTTAAAACCACAATTATTTATTGTGTATGTTAAAGCACAGTATAGAAATCAACATTTTATTCAAAATGCACAAAATGAGGAAATTGGCCAAAAATTGTTTTGAGCGGAAATTAGGGTAACAGGAAACTGGGAATGACATTCATTTTATGCCTCATCAGTTTTCTTTCATTTACCCTTTTAATATGAGATTACTTTGATGAGAATCAAAAAAAGTTCAATTTTTTTTGTATTATACCTAACTTCGATTATTCCGTGGTATCAAAAGCCACAAGTACTTGAGTTCCATCACCCACGGTCAGCTGACATTATTTTAGCAGATTTAAAAATAATTAAAAATACATTTATTATAAATGAAAATGAATCATGATATTATGATTTTAAAAAAATATAAAAAAATACAGGAATTATTAGTACTAGAGATTTATCATGTAAAATAATAAACAAAGTCGTCATTTTAATAAATCATGACAAACTTATAAAATTAAAATCATGCTACTATGCTAGCCTACAGTGCCATCTACAGTGCCATGCAGCTTGACTGTGATTCCGACTGAACCTGAACCTGAACCAGAACCAGAACATAAATTTAAATTAATTCATGAATGATAAATAAATGAAAGTTACCTGAATAAATTAACAAAAATAAGAACATAAACAAATAATATATTATACTTAGCTGTACAAATAAACGAAAAGGCCTATAAAAAGAAAAAGATAAAGAAAAAATCTGAAATGAATTCAGTGTAGGCCTACTTTTTAATTGTATTTTTACAAATTCAAAAATAAGATAGTGATATTAAATAATAAATAGTAATAATAATATTAGGTCTAGTAATAATAATAAATAATAATAATAATAAAATGATGGAGCCTATTCTTGACGATTAATATTTATAATAATAATTTAATAATATAATAGTAATAAATAAAAATAACAATAATAGATAATATAAATTAATAATAAATAATAATAAATAGTAGTAATATAATATTTAAAAATAATATTGATTAAAAACAAAACATAAAAAAACCAACATTCATCGTGTTTATATCAAACTTATTTTTCCACTGAAAATTATAAAATAACTGTAAACAATTACATTTGTAAACTAAATATATTAGAACTAAATATTAATTGAGTGACAGCCAATCGATCAAAACCCATCATAAACATCCAGGCATCCATTGCCAAGACGGCGTAAGAGGATTAGGTAAATAATAACAAAGAACTAGTATTATAATAATAAAGGACGTTCCCTTGTGTTTGAACGGTTTGTACTGTTACTGTATTGTTGAAGGAATATTACACAGGTCACAGTCAAGAATAGGCTCCATCATTTTTTTATTCGTGCACAGTCTAGTTCGCAAGGCAAACTTTAAAAAAAACCGGGCAAAACAGACGTGTCATTTTATGTTTGCACAGAACAGGTAGGTATCACAGGGAAACCTCAGTTAACACATTTGTTAGTCAGTCAAAATGGCCTAAACCGGCAATACAAATTTACATTGAAATTAAAAAGAAGCTTTTTAAGAAGGAAACCTTCATAAATATGTTGTCTATACTTCACTTGACCCAAATATATGATTTTTTTGGTGATGAGAGACTCGCACATGGAATTTCAGAGAGATTTTGATAGCAGTTCCATTAAAAAAGGTGCTATCGTCATGAGACTAAGATCTAGAAACACCCCCGTAATGCTGTTTTGGGGAATTTTGCTAGCAGAATCTTTTTGATGAAAGTCAATCTTTGACAAGATGTAACTTTGCTACGGAAAGTGATATGACAAAAAGGTTTTCAGTGTTGGCTTTCTTTACTCAAGGGCTTTAATTTGATATATAAAATGATGCAGTTTGTTGGCAAATTTGAATTCACCTGGCATACCTAGAACAGGCATCTCAGTTTTAGTGCGTCGATTGTCAGTAAATTGCACATATACTCTAAATTGTTCATCAAACTATAAATCCTGCGTTCCTTATGAAAAGAACCATATGCTGCATTGTATGTTATGTACAATCACCAAAAAAGATGAAAACCGCATCTAAAAAATTCGGTACATGGAACCTTACGGCACTAAAATCGAAGTCATGAAACAGCCTAAACAGAGTGACGTCATCGCTTTGCCACAGAGCTGACATGTAACACGTGACACCTGATCATGTGATATTTCATATTTACGGCACTAAAAGTTGAAGTTGCATTGGAATTGTGTGCTCTGGAAAACTTTTTTTTTCTGGATTCATAATGGAGTATTAATTACAATTTCAAACATGAACGTTTAGGTAAGAAGTACGGCAACCTGTGTAATTAATATTATGACAAACATGCAGCGATTTAAGCTACTGGAGCCTTGCATGTTTTCATACAAGCTCTAATTGAAATTATGTTGCGTTAGCTTTCTGCATACAGATCCTCCCATACCGTACTAAGTTACTAACAGAGCTAAGTACGGTATGGGTTCCTCGTACTACTACTAGGCACAGTCTCAAAACATCTAAAAAAAAAGCGTTGCACATATACTTACTTAAGACTGTCCTTTTTCACATAACGCAGACAGAGTAGGGCCAACTTGCCTAGAAATTGTCAAATTTTGCATTTTGGCAAGAAATATCTCTGCATAATCCTATAAGTCCCACATCACATCATTATCGGCGATCATGTTTTTTTTTCTGAAGTTTGGCTGGTACCCACCAGCATCATGCACGTGACGTGACACAGCTAAAATAATTGACCGGAAAACGGGGATCATTAAAACGTCAACAAATTTCAAAACACAGAAATCAGTAAACTTAAATCTTAATGGCGAGCGGTCCGAATTTTGAGCCATACAAGTTTACGTGGTGAACTAGATACAAGGGTAGCACTAGGCTGCATTTTAGGGTCCCGGACTGGTCCTAAACCTTGAACATCGTATTCCGAGGCGCGGAAGTACACCAAATTGGTGTTTTATGACCTATGACCTGATAAACAACACAAACTACTCCATGTGGAAATTGTTGACATTGTTTGTGACTTTTGTTGAACAAATTCCTATTTGGTAACAACATGTGACACACCAAAACATAAAGATCGACTTTCTAATGACATCATAGTCTACAATGATTCTAAATTATTTTACCACTATCTGTGGATTCCTTTCTGTTCAAACATGAATTTGTAGTTTCATATTCTTCCCGTGATCGCAGTGTTACGGCGAAGCTGCCAAACAATTCAACACTGATGGCCATGTCACAGGGTTGACAGTGATTCGCCGATTCTCCAAATTTGGCCAAATTTGCACGCTACGGTATGCTGTACAGAAGCTGCAGCGATCCACAAAATTTGACTTCCCACATTGCATTGCGCGAAAAACATGGACGACTACTCCGAGTAAGAACTTCGGCGTGTTCTCACCGATTTGATCTAAATGTGTAACAAATAATCATCTGATTTCAATATGGAATAAAGAAGAAGAAACCATAATCACCTCATATACAACTAGAGACAATTTCAGTACAATAGTAAGTGTGCGTAATTGATAACGAAGATGAATTAAATAAGGTAAATAACAGGTAACCAACACGCAAAAGGGTGCACCTCCGTGTATGCATGTTAACCACTCAGTCTCTCCCTGATAGTCATATAACGACCAATATTATAAATGACGACTATCATGGAAGACTGAGTTCCGCAGTTTAGTCCCAGACTCACCAAAATACAGTTGGAACCCCCTATTTTTAAATTTTTAGCAAGTTCAGTGTTCCCCTCCCCCCAGTTTTTCACATGAGATAGCACTAGCTTACCGCCATGACCGCAGACATACTTCCATTGACTTCTTAGAGATGCTATCTCACAACAGCTCACCTGGTCTATCTTGGATCTTGGATGCTATACCTCCAAATAATCCCTGTAGAAGTTTTAAATGGAGGTGTGATTTCTTATTAATTTTTGAAGTGTAGAATTGCTTATTTAATGGGGCTTATATCAAAGTTGTAATAGTAATAAAAAACATGTTTTAAGATTGGCATCTCTAGCTATTAAATTTGAATTTACCAACTTTTTCAGATATGGCCCCATTTTATGAATTATTGTGTAAAGAGCTGAGCTGGAAGACAGATGCAGCACTGTTGAAGAAAATGAAAGAAGAAAATGAGTCACAACTCAAGAAATTAGATGAGACACTGCAAGATGCCGAGCAGAATCTAGGTGAAACGGAAGTCAGAGATGCATTGCTTGCAAAGGCTGAATATCTGTCCAAAATTGGTGATAAGGTAAGATTATGAATGGTACCGTGTAAATTTAGAGAATAAAGGTATTGTTTTTAGCCACTGGAGTGCATCTATCATCTCATATAACACGGGCGACATCATTATTTTTTGTAAAACAATGAGGCGGAGCCGAGTTGTTTTACCCCAAAAATAATGAAAATAAAAGCACTCTAGCGGCTAAAAATAATACCTTTATTCTCATTCTTAAGGGGGTACTACACCCATGCCCAATTTTGTGCCTAATTTTGCATTTTTATCAAAAATTATAGCGCATTGGTGTCAAGTAAGATATGTATATTATAGGGCAAGGACTACAACCACGGCACTGGAAATTTTATTTCAACACAGACAACAGTTTGGAGTTACAGTCAAAAATGAGGGAAAACCAATATTTGATCAATAAATCAATAAACTTGCCTCGAGTTGCTGAATTTTCAGTGCAGTATTTGTAGTCCTTGCCCCTATAATATACATATCTTACTTGTCACCAATGGGCTATAATTTTTTGAGAAAATTGCAAAAATAGGCACAAATTGGCCAGGGGTGTAGTACCCCCTTAAACACTTCAATTCAAATAAAAATATCATAAGTATTACAAATTTTAATCAAATTAAATTCTCCATTTTATAAGGAATTACCTAGGGCTTAAAATCGATCAGTCCCGGTGTTGCTATGCGCCTCTGATTGGTTCAAATAGCGAGTACGCGTATCGCGTCGATGCACACGCGCTGACCCGTGTGATATTGTGTCATATCACACGGGTAAGAACCAATAAGATTGTAGGAATGTTCCCTGATGTGGAACAATAATTATGTTAAATAAAAACACATGACCTTTCTTTACAGCAAACACTGGTATTTAAAGGTATACATACCGTATTGTTTGTAATAAACGCTCCCCCTCTAATAAACGCCCCCCTCCATTTTTTCTGTGAAAAATTTACAAAAATGCGAACATTTCCATGACATATCGTGTAGGTAAGCTTAAAACTTGCATCAGTCATGTCAGTCACGATCGCTAAATTGAATGGACAAAACCTATTATGACTCAATTCCCATCCATTTCACTGCCTAATTATGGTAGAATTTTACTAATTCCATGCACTTACAGGTGTAATTTTGTTGTATTCCCCACGAAAATATCATTTTCCATGGGCGCCATTTTCCATGGGCAGCTATTTAAAGATACTTGTAAATAATGTGCCGCACACTACAAATGCCGCACACTACAAATGTACCGTATTGTTTGTAATGAACGCTCATGTATAGTGTGAATCCCTCCTTTTAATAGGAGCACCATCGGGAAATTGAACATGATTTTTAAGCTTTTTTCACTGACAATTCACTTCCAATAAACGCCCCCCTTTTGGGAAAATGCAACGCCCCCGGAGCGTTTATTACAAACAATACGGTACATTTGTAGTGTGCGGCACATTATTTACAAGTATCTTTAAATAGCTCTTGCAAGTACTGCCCAACTTTAGATTGTATTGCCCAACTTTAGATTGTAAAGTGAGCATCAGCATAGTATGCATCATCTTTCTAGCAGTTTTACAAGCTAAGCTGTTTTAAGCTTGTCCCTGATTCCTGAACAAATTGCCTAATATGATGATAGTATTTATAGAAAGGGACATTTGTGAAACTTGTGTTGTGTGTCTATACTGTACTTTAATATGTCTAAATATATTTTCTACATGTAGGAAGCGTGTTTGACAGCTTTTAGGAAGGCCTTTGATAAAACGGTTGCTCTTGGACATCGTCTTGACATCATATTCCATCAGATCCGAGTTGGACTCTTCTTTTTGGACAATGATATTATCACAAGAAATATAGACAAAGCCAAAAGGTAAAAATCATGTTTGTTGTACAAGTTTTTATCACCTGAAAAAGGTTTAAAAACTTTACGTACGTATTCCACTTTCCAAGTAATGACAGTTGTTGCATTTAAAAAAGATAGAGGAATCACATATAGTGGAAACTAGTATTTTTCTCCAACTAGGAAGTGTTAACTTCAGATGGCAGTATGTTAAGAAACCCCAAGTGTCACTTATAAACTGTTGTATATTTGTAACCAGTTAGTGTTTTTACTTCAGAGGGCAGTATGTTTAAAGAAGCCCTTAGGCTCATTTATTAACCATTGCATATTTGTAACCAGTTGGTGTTTTCCAACTCGAAGCAATCAAGTGATCTACCCAGGGCTGGTCCCTGTTTCAATCCAAGTTAGTATTCAGTCAGTGACATTGTTTCCACCAGCAGCCTTTTGATATGAACCATAAATTATATGTTTGTCTTTAGTATGATTGATGAAGGTGGGGACTGGGACAGAAGAAACCGTCTCAAGGTCTACCAGGGTGTGTACAACATGTCTATCAGGAATTTCAAGGCAGCAGCTACATTTTTCCTGGATACAGTATCAACGTTTACCTCCTATGAGTTGATGGAATACCAAAACTTTGTCACCTACACAGTTATCACATCCATGATTGCCCTGGAGAGAACTGAACTCAGAAAAAAGGTACAAACAAATTATTTGATCCCAATCTTACCCTGGCCTAAAGTCACAAAAGTGTGTGTTTAGTCCTAAAAACTACAGGAACTGGTTATGTTCTACTGTATCTTTTACTTACCCACATGAAAGCAATATCAAACACTTAATGTATAGAGCTTTCTGACTTATTTAGCAAAACTGTTAGTTTGTAGAATCTTGAGTAATGTTTGTCTATTTCATTTTATAATGGTCTCATGATATGTGTTATTTTAATCAGGTTGTGAAAGGTTCTGAAATCTTGGAAGTAATGCACAGCCTGCCAGAGCTTCGTTCATTCCTCTTTTCATTATATGACTGCAAATATGCAGAATTCTTTCAGACATTGGGTAAGTACAAATAAATGTTGCCATTTGTACAGCACCTGTTGTGTGTATCGAAGTGCTTTACATTTATTCTGCTATCGTTAGAATATGTTAGCTGCCATATAATGTCCAGGGCATGCTGGTATCTTTGGGCAATATTGGGTCAATGGACAATATTCATAATAGCTCCCTATTTCACCCTGGTAAGGTCACAAGTAAAGACACAAGTAAGGTTAAAGTGCCTTGCCCAAGTGCACAACACAATGGCATTGCCGGGGATCAAACTTGCAATCCTATGATTTTGAGACAGTGCCCTTAAACATATTGTATTGTAAGTTCTGAATACACACTTACCAGTGTTAGTTCATAAGTTACTTGTTACACCTCTCTAGTATGAAACATTTCTAAATGACAAGCCACAGCTATGATGCCTTCCGCTAGGAAGGCATCAGAATGAATGAATACAACGAACACCAGTCGAACCTGATACCTATAGATTTAAATCTTCCTTTCTTCTCCAGTGTGCCTCTGTGGCTCAATTAGCTAGAGCGTCGTGCTAGTAATACGAAAATCACCAGTTCGAATCTGGACAGATGCACTGGTTTTTTTAATGTTTATGTGCGCTGGCTGCTCTGGGTATAGATTAAAATTTGTTCACATGTAGGAAGTGTTTTTTTACAAAATGCAAAGTTCACCCTCATTGAAATATTGTGGAGAGTCCTCAGTGTTTATCTCTCATGGATATTACCCAAAATGCACTTTGATCTGAAATTGCAAAAGGGCTTATTGTATATTGGAACTAATTAATTGAATCAAGGACAATAACTTCTGGATCATTACCTTCACATGTTGTGTAGGTATACAATGTTATAGCAATATTTGTCTTTGCCTTTGTTTGCAGCGAAAGTGGAACAAAAGTTAAAAATTGACAGACTGATGGCCCCACATTATAACTACTATGTGAGAGAGATGAGAATACTGGCATACACACAACTACTGGAATCATATCGAAGCTTGACATTGCAGTATATGGCAGATGCATTTGGTGTCAGCATTAATTTCATTGACCAGTAAGTTGTTATTTAGGTTTATTTGTTCTTTGTTTGCTTGTTGCGTATGTCAGGTAAATTGAGGACGATGTCATCCTCAATTGATCTTGAGTTATCAGATGATAAAATGTTGATTGACTGTGACGTCCCATGCATTATATGACGCTTAAACTTGACTGCTGCCCTCTATTATTGTGTAATTTGTTTAGTTTGTATTTCTTTTTTATTGTAGAGGGCAGTATTTGCAAACTTAAGCTAATCAAGATATCCCAGAGGGTGGATGGCTCTATTATTTTTTCTTTTTGCAGCGGTAGAAGTTCGCCTTCTGATGGTACTAGAATAAACTGGGCATCACTGCATAAGTATGGGGGTTCAATTTTTGATCAAAAGGGTGTCTGTCTAAAAAGTGCGGGGGGGAATATAAATGGTGGGGGTTTGACCCCCTGACAAACGTTCGAAATTTGTAGTTGCTACAACTGATCATCATACTATTTTATTCACTAGAATCTGTTTGTCTGTGTCTGCCTCTTTTCTCAGACTAGTGTAGTAATAAATGGTGGGGTTTGACCCCTGACAAACGTTCGAAATTTGTAGTTGCTACAACTGATCATCATACTATTTTATTCACTAGAATCTGTTTGTCTGTGTCTGCCTCTTTAGACTAGTGTAGTAGTAGCTCGTTCACGTAGTGATTCCGTTGTCCCACTGGCCTACTAAAGCTAAACGTAGATTGCATGATCGGAGTGTTATCGATCAGAGCACCTCAGACTAGCATAGTAGGGGAAGCATGTTCCTCAAACTTGGTGGTTGTATGCATCTTTAGTACAACAAGTCACACTTACATTATTTTCTCAATTCGAATTTCATCCTCTCTGGGTATGACTGATTTTGTTACCGTAAAATTTGTGTCAATTCCTCGATATCACATATTAGTACCGTACACTATAAATGTACCACATTTTGTAGGCTCCAATTGCTGATTACATAAATGAGAACAACTGGTAACCAGCGGCACTGTACAGTACCGGCCTGTTATTCAATTGCATTGTGTGTGGGTTACGTGTATTTTATGTAAAATGCCTTCTGATGCGGTGATCCACCCAAAATCCCTGTACTAGGTGCATCTTGACCCCAGCATAAGTTTGTATTGGTTAGTGGGTCAAGGTCACCTGAGGTCATCCAGGGGTCATCTGAGGTCAAATTTGCAAAAACTGTTGTAGGGGCATGAAACTTGGTGGGTACAGTCAAGATTTGGAGTCAAATTTTAGGAAGGTCATCCGGGGTCACCAGGGGTCATCTGAGGTCAAATTACTAAAACTTCAGTATGAGCATGAAACTTGGTGGGTACAGTCAACATTTAAAGTCAAATTTTGGGAAGGTACTAAAAATTGTCGTATGGGCATGAAACTTGGTGGGTACAGTCAACCTTTGGAGTCAAATTTTGGGAAGGTCATTTTGAGGTCATCCAGGGTCACCTAGAGGTCATCTGAGGTCAAATTACTCAAAACTGTCGTATGGGCATGAAACTTGGTGGGTACAGTCAACATTTGGAGTCAAATTTTGGGAAGGTCATTTTGGGGTCATCTGAGGTCAAATTACTTAAAACTGTCGTATGGACATGAAACTTGGTGGGTACAGTCAACATTTGGAATCAAATTTTGGGAAGGTCATTTTAGGTCACCCAGGGGTCATCTGAGGTCAGATTACTAAAAACTGTTGTATGGACATGAAACTGGATACAGTCAACATTTGGAACCAAATTTTGTGGGGTTGCATGTTCCTCGAACTTGGTGGGTGCATCTTGACCCCAGGCAGACCAGGTTTGTATTGGTTAGTGGGTCAAGGTCACCTGAGGTCATCTGAGGTCAAATTAGCAAAAAACTGTCATATGGGCATGAAACTTGGTGGGTACAGTCAACATCTGGAGTCAAATTTTTGGAAGGTCATTTCAGGGTCAACCGGTGTCACCCAGGGGTCATCTGAGGTAAAATTGCTAAAAATGTTGTATGGGCATTGGTGGGTACGGCCAACATTTGGAGCCTAATTTTGTGGGGTCGCACAGAACAAGTTTGTATTGGTTAGTGGGTCACGGTCACCAGAGGTCATCCAGGGGTCATCTGAAGGCAAATTAGCAAAAACTGTCGTATGGGCTGAAACTTGGTGGGTACAGTCAACATTTAGAACCAAATTTTTGGAAGGTCATTTTGGGGTCATGCAGGGGTCATCTGAGGTCAAATTACTAAAAACTGTCATATGTACATGAAACTTGGTGGGTACAGTCAACATTTGGAGCCAAATTTTTGGAAAGGCATTTTGGGCTCATCCGGGGTCACCCAGGGGTCATCTGAGGTCAAATAAATTCAAACTGTTGTATGGGCATGAAACAAGGTCGGAACAGTCAACATTTGGAGCCAAATTTTTGTTGGAAAGGCATTCTGGAGTTATCCAGGGTCACCCAGGTCATTTCGGGGTCATCTGAGTTCACCATTTAGAGCCAAATTTTTGGGAGGTCATTTCGGGGTCGTCTGAGGTCAATTTAGATGAATTCTAATAGTTGTCAAGGCTTCCTATAGTTGTTGAAAGCTTCAAATACTAAAAAAGGGATTTTAAAATTTTGCAGAACAAATTATTCTTGCTGGTTCAGTAGTAATTCCACAATAATGAAATTTTCAGATTTTGCAACTCTAATGCGGCAAAAAATAATAATGCGGCGGAGGAAGATTGACCCCGCATCGAATTTCAAGGACCGTATTGAATATTTGTGGGGATTTTTTTCAAACTGAAGGTTTAAAAATTGATCGACCTACCCAACCTTTCCATGAAACTACCAACTTGTTGCGCATTCGACTCCAAGAACAATTGCTTTCCCACAAAAAAGCGTAGAGCCACAGCGCCATTGGTGCTCTTGTTCATTCATGAAGTACTGCATATGGGGTTTCCCCAGACACTTGTTTTTCATATGTATAATACAGCAGTTGACAATTTGCACGTGTCACCACTGGTAACTGCCAATATTATAAATGAGCAAGTTAATATTCATGAGGTTATTTATTATGGCAATTTAAAGGAATTCTGACTTGCTCGATAAGTGATGAAATTTGGAAACATGAATTTATTGGTATAAAAAATACGATGAACACAATGAAATTGTCAATTGGTTTATGGGTTGATACTTAAGTGACAACACGGTGAGTAACTGTAAGCTTCCCGATTTGTAAATACTTATGAATGGCTATTAAGGCTGGCATTTTCGGTCGGGTTAGCGGGTACCTGCCCGATATTACATTACCGGTAGGAAATACCCTGCCCGGTACCAAATTTAAAAAATTTTTTTTTTTTTTTTTTTTTTGCAATTTGGTACCGGTTTACCCGCCGAAAAATGCGCTGGTACCGGGTACAAAATTACCCGAAAATGCCAGGCCTAATGGCTATGTATATTTGGCAATTGAGGTGCATTCTCGCACTCCGGCAGGCAATTTAAGGTACACATGCAAGTGCACTTGCATGCCTTAGAATCCAATTCTTGGAACTTATAGTATTGTGGATCTGTACATTTGATTCTTTTATTGTCAAAAATACAATGTACATTTTACAGAAACACCTAAATTTGTCATGCACCTGGTTGAAACCAAAGAATTTTACAATAATCCATGGATGCTCAAAATTTGTGAGAATCCAGATTCTTGATGTGGTTTGTAATCAGATATTCAATCTTTGATATAAAGAAAAAACATATCTGCTCACCAAATGTTTCTAAAATATTACAACTACATCCTCAAGATTTGATATAAAAATATTGTTGATGTTGAACAAATTTTACTCAAAATCACATCACTAAATTGTGGGTGCTTTGCATTTTACCCCCAGTTCCCATACATAATTATGATGTTCAAACTTGACTAGTGCCTTCAGTTGTTGTATTTTGTTAACATTTGAAAGAGGGCAGTATTTTGGGAACACAGCATTTTGTTAAAATGTCTGCAACATGCTTTGAGCTTGCTTCCTACAATCAAAGTTGAGCCAGTATCAGTCTACTGCCCTCTGTCATTCAAAAGTCACAAGTAATTCTATCGCTATAGATCATAGATGTATATTTCATACTCATGTGATCATCATACTCTAACCAGATTGGTTAACAAGTGATCATACTGTAAGAAGCCACATATATGCTGCATAGGATTTGCATCAGGTTTTACACTGTGTAGTGACCAGGCAGTGTCTCTTTTTGATATGTACACTTGATTTTTGGCATGGCATTATGCCTGCTCCATTACTAATGTCGATTCCTTCATAACATGTAGATAGAATAATTCATGAACAGTAACATCATTTTTCATGTCTAATCAAAATTAACCATTACTGTACTTTTGAATTGACTGACACCCCAACAAACACAAACAAACAACCCAGCCCACCCATACATCCCTTTCTCCAAATGGCCAAATGGCAGTAAGTTTTTAAGGGCCTTCTTCAATTTGAAAAGGAAGTACAATTTATTTTAAATTGTCAAATTCAACATGGCAAATACATTCAAATTGGCCACCATTTAAGATTCTCACACATGCAGAGAGAAAAAAAATGTTTTCAGCAGTGCTATATTATTTTGAAGATTATTTTTACTAAAGGTGTGCCTGTATTCTGTGATCAAAGTGACACTAGGAGACATGTTTTCGTGTCAATATTTGAGGGAGAAGACAGTATTTCTGGCACTCTCAGAGGAATAAGATCCAATGCAAGAAAGCACACTTGTAAACTGGAACCAAAATTGGCCCAGGCCATAGAGCAAGCATTTCAGCTATTTCTTACAGCAGGCAAGGTTTCCAGTTTAAATTGGAATTCAAAATACATCAAAGATATAGTTTGATGTATTGAAAAGGCTCTAGGTAAAAGTGTAAACACTTGAAAGGTCCAGCTTACTCATTACCACATTGCTAACATTGGAAGCATAAAGGATTGGAATGTGTTGGCCTACAGGGACAAGTCTCATCATAGACCTTATGATCTCAGTGTCAATCCATAATTATTTTCAAATTCATAGAAATGACCATTGAAATATGTAAACATGGAATATGTGTGGTATTTCCATGCAATGCTGCATCATTTCACATGCCTTTTTACTTGTCAAAATAAACTGCTTCAAGTCAGTATGTAATAATTTCATTGTTTCTAAATGTGAAACCGCAGTATCGGTGCAAGAATCAGTGATATTGTAAAGATTTAATGGTTATTATTCTCACAGGAGATCTCTTTTATTTGAGATGTCTTTTCTTGATTGTACAGGATGTTGACAATGAGAGAACTAGATCTAAACACTGACATGCAGCTCTATCAAAATGGAACTAAAATTGTTTACTTTGAAGCACTCAGTGCTAAGATACAAAGTTGACACTTTTATTCATTTGGCACAAAGCCAGGAAGAACCAATATTGAACATGTCAATAAATTGAAGGATTACCCTTACAATAAAATCAAAACATTAATAGAAAATACATACAAGTAAAGCATACAAGTACAAATAAAATAAAACAAAACATGAGAAAAGAGAACTGGCTCAAGGAGATGGGAATAGATGGCCAATTTGAATGTCTAAAGGAAGTTGCATTGACAATAGTCTCAGGGAGATAATTCTGAGTGGAGGAGGTGAACAGATAAAATGATATCTGGGACCATAAAGCAGGTGGAAAGGAACTACAACGGCGCAAGAATTGAGGCTGCATACAAATGTAGAACATGGGTTTGTTTCAGGAATAGGAGTAGAACAAAGATTGGCAAAGATTTTTAAAAAATGACATAGAGAAGTAATATCACAATGCTTGCTGCAGTGACTGAATCCAAGAGAAAGTCCTCATGGTAAAGGTTTCAAGACAGGAGAATGATGCGACACTCAGCGACAGACTCCAGACGGTTGGTAAGCGTTAATTTCAGAGGATGCCAAGTAGTACAACCATACTCCAGAATGGGCGAACCAGGGCCAGGTAAAGAGAACAATGGATGCTGTTTGGGACTGATTGGAAAGATCTATGAATGAAATCAATCATTTTGCAAGCTTTTTTGCATATGTGATTGATGTGAAGATTCCAGGAATGCATTCCTTATATTTTCTTATATTTAATGTAATGTTATTTGTTATATATATTTTTGCTGATATAATTTATTATTTATTTATTTATTTATACTATATTATTATTTATTTGTTGTTGTAGATATATATTATATAAGGCTGGTCTGTGACTTTATTGGGGGTTGAACTTGAAATGTATGCAATGTCTTTGTTGTTCTGTAAAGCCCGTTATTTTCTGAATATTTTGATACCAAAATCTCATTTGCGCCAAAAATGGAGATGAGTTACATGTAGTGTTGCGCTCAATATTTCTCCACTTTCTCTAGTGACAAGCATTATTAAAGGAGTTAATATGCAAGTAAGATATTTAAATGCATATCCATGGGATTAAAATGGCTTGAAGTGACCTAGAGAAAACTTAATCCATATGATATCTGTGGATTAATATGCCTGGAAATGATCCTTTCAGTGGGACAAGAATGGCTGTGTTTTTGACATTTAAACATATTTGTGGCATACATGTGTATTGTGTGACTATACAAGCTGTCCACTTGATTTCCCTTGCCTTTTCTAGCTCTCTCTCTCTCTCTCTCTTTCTCTCTCTTTCTCTTTCACTTTCTCGCTTGTATTTTCTTACTATCCTTTTCTTTCCCTTGAAATCCTACTGTGGCTCACCTCTCTTATCATTGCGGAAGAATTAGTTCACTCTGCCATATTCAAAATTATAACAAGATTCATGTTGGCAGTTTGTGAGCAAGTTAAGAAACATTAATTAACCGTTTGTTCCAAATAGAGTCGTACACCTTAGGACAAAGCTAACATACTTCACGTTCCTGCAATTCTGTAGAGAAAACTCGTTAAGTAGTTAGTCAGTTACGGTTTCCATTGAAATGTTTGCGTTTGAGCTAATTTACAAGCCAAGGATGAGTAAAGGTGAAGAGGTACAGTTCTTACCATAACAACACATAGATGCACCATGTTTAAACTACCTACAGGTCTATGTCCTTCAGTAATCCCAATGGATGCAAGCAAACTTTGGTCGTCACTTTGAAAATGAAGGTTTACATCACTAGTTTGTTGTTAACATCAACTATACTATAAAGGGACTTAACAAATTGATGAAGATGTTATAGCCTCTTCTTTTTTATGACATGTTTCAACAAAAAAGCTTATTTCCAAAATTTCAGTTGATTCAGATTTTTCATTTGCGAGTTATGCATGATTATGTATGTTACACTGCTCCATAGACAAAATTGCTCTGGTACTTTTGAAGATGTCCAGTGGTATAAAAATACCAACCTTTTTGAGAAAAATGGGAGGAGGCTGTGGATCAGGAAATGCCCTTTTAAAAAATTATTAATTGTAAAACATTACTGGATTTTGAATAATTTCATAAGCAAAATAGTTTACAGGTACCAGTCCCAAACCATTTTTACTCCAAATTTGAATGTTTGAAAGCAAATAGTTACTTAGTGACTTGCAACAAAGTACAAAACTTTTGCTTTTCATTTCCAATAAAAGACTAAGATGGTTAAGTTTGCAAACTTAAGCCAACCAAAGTCATCTGTTACGTAGAAATGTGTGCAAAAGTTGTTTGTTGCGCAGAGGCAGTATTCATTATTCAACTCTGGCTTTCCTGCCTGTGATTCCCTGCTTATGGCTTTTTTGCTAAGTCCCATGCCAAATTCCTAAGCATTGAAATTCCTTAACGCCCCTGTTGCTGTTCAAGCAGGAAGTATAGTCAATCCTATCTATATCTCCCATGCATAATTTAACTCGGCTCGTTTAGCGCTGTGGCCTTACATCTGTAATCCATGCTTATTTTTCTTCTCTCATCTCCATTCGTTAAAGTCCATCAGAATGCTATCTGATTAAGACGTATCAAAGTATGTGTGCTGAAAGAAATCAGTCTCAGTGGTAACAGTTCAACTTCATAGTAGTAATTAACATAGTATGTAAACCATATGTGTGAAGGATGATGTGAACAGTTAATATAATCAGTGCATTAATAATAGTGTGGATGGCAAGCACAGGTAGATTAGTATGGTGTAGTTGATGCTTGGATTGTACAAGCATGGCAGAAAAACCCTCGTGCATCGACCCTCCCTTGTCGGGACCGCATCATCGAGGATCAAGCCCATCTCCCTGGTGACATGAGAGTGAAAGACCAAAACATCATCTTAAGTCAGCTTTAGGCCCAGCAAATGAATAAATATGATGGCTTCTGCCTGACAACAGGTACAGAAGATGCTCATCCCTACCCTAAGTGGATGATAATTTTTCCCCATTTTTAAGTAGGTGATATTTAGAGGGGACTTGCGGCTTTTCATCGATAATACTGATCTGCAGAAAGCTGTTCTCATATGTCTCCCTTGTGTGTGTCAGTGTTAGAGATAGACAATCAGAATAGTAGCTGATCTACAAAACTTTGTATGTCTCAACCTTAGACAAGAAGAAAAAAACAATTTCATATCACAGGATATCTGAACGGGTGGGATGAAAACAGAGAAAATGCATCAATCTGTAGCTTGAATAGTTGTCAATGAGATTGTTTTCACTCTAGAATTTGTCTCTTTGCTTTAGGGCTCATTATCTTTGTTAGTCTGTATAATGTTTCTTAGCTTTCTGTATGTGCAATTTATCATTTCATTATTTTGAAATTAAATACTTGCAATCAATATTTACTCACTTTGCCATGTTGTGTCTGGTACTACCAAGTACTGAATGAATAATCAGTATCGCGTATACCATTGCATATTGATGAAGTAAATTTAAACATACATGATGCTTTCTAGAATTCATTATTTGGCTAGTTGGCATTTGGCTAGTGTAATTGAAAAAACTCCAGAGAATGTTTTACATTTGACTAGTTGTATTTAAAGTGTGTATTCACTCAGGCTGGTGAAATTTTGGTCAGCCAAGCTAGTCAGTTTTGCCATTAATCATTTACTAGTTTGGAGGCAAAACCTTAACTGAAACTAGCCTGGGGACCATTATTTAGTAACTAGCCGCCAAAATAGAACACCCTCTATGGAGTTTTTGAATAACTAGCCAACTGCTTACCAGCCAATAAAGCATCCCATGTTTTAGTTGAGTGAGACCATGAATTACCTATTACTAGGGTTCCATCAGTATGTTTTGCATAGGGTAGGTTAGTGTAGTGGTCTTCTCACTCACTTCTCACCACTCTGCCTGGGGTTCAATTCCCTGCGGTGCCACATGTGAGTTTGGTTGCCGATCCATGCTCATCCTCGCAGGTTTTTCTCCTGGTGCTCTGGTTTTCCTCCTGCATCTAAAATCGGACCTCTTCCCATATCCCTGTCCCGCATATCTGGATGGCATCCCTTGAATTTAGTAGCCTCTGAGCACTATTGGGCTTAGCCTGGCTTTGGCCAAATGTTATAAATATAAACGAATAAATAAATCAAAAAATAAAAGGTCAAAACAGGTGTCCATGGAACTATAAGGGAGAGGGCTAATGAGACCTTTCCATTTGATCACTTTGTAATGCTGCAAAATGTTTCTAAGGTAACAATTGGTCAATTTAACATGTTGGGAGAGAACCATCCAGAAGTCACTTGATTCTGACATTGTAGACTGTCACAAATTTGGTTATATAGCATTCAACCCAATTGAACCGTAACACCCTGATGGGGGTTTGGTCAGAGGAGCCCTTCCCCACGCATCCCAGGCTGGGGGAGACACCCAGCCTGTAGTATTTTATAGAATTGGGAGGGGTAGGGTTTTGGTCAGGTTCCCATGCTAATTGTGCTAATATAAAGCAGGACTTTTTATCTGCAGAAAACATAATTACATCTTAAAATTGTAACGCTTCATTCAATTCCACAAAGGGCCACTTTTTGGCACCAGCATGAGAACCTGACCAAGATGTTGTTATGTTGCTTCACTGCTCGAGGATGAAATCAATGTGCAATATTTTCATTTTATTCTGAGTTAAGCTCAAAAATCTGTTTTAATTCTTAATATATAATGCTCCATTTGATTATCTATGTAGTTTTGATGTTTTATGATGTATGTGCAATATTCCATGTTGATTATAAATGTTTCTTAATGTTTTGAAAATGTAAACCACATGTAATTTGGCATTTGGCCACGATTTTGTGAGTGAAATAAAATACAATACAATACAATACAAGACACAAGAACCATTCCTGGGTTCCATTCACTTTGTAATTGTATACACTGGAGATCAATTGTGTGACCATTTTCTATAGGCCATGGGTTAGGTGAAGGACAAGAAGAGGTGAAACAATGGGAATTACTTAATGGTTAATGTATATTCTGTTTAATTGGTTTGATGGTTAAATTTGAAAAAAGAGAAGCAAACTAAAAGAAAACAATAAAAATTCTTTCTAGTGTGAGTAAGCTTTGTGTGATAGTAAATGTTTTAACACTTAAAAGTGTCTCACACTCAACTTCTTGTGATAGGCAATGTACTGTATACAGATCTATATGATGATGGTCATAATACCAAACTTGTCATATTTCACATCTCAAAAAATAAAACTTAGGGATGTGAGTGTTAATAATTAGAAAATGACGGTAGGTGGCCCGTACTTCAGTAAAATTACCTAAGTGTCATATGCTTTGGCCAAATTAGTGCTAAGTATCATAGTTTTTGTATCATTCATTTACGGAATTGTATTAAGCAATCATGATAACCTTATAATCCCATGGGCATATCTTATATAAGGGCATATCTTATATATGATATTAACGCTTGCATGTATAGCCTTAAATATGCAGGCAGAATCCACCCATTGTAATACCCCTCTCTCATACTTTGTGTAGCACCTGTAACATTTTGAATGATGAGACCATTTAGCTGATAAAGTAGTGTTGTTATTACTGAATTACAAGTTGTAATCAGTGTCACATTGTATCCAAATGTGATAGATAGATAGATAGCATGACTCAGTTCATTCTAACAAACCCACTGATACAGCTCACAGAATAATCATTGTTTCTCTTCATATGCCGTAATAAATGGAATCAAAAAATCAGTTTTCATGAATCTGATTAATTTCTGTGTATAGTAACAATCACACAGAAATGGAGTAATCTCAATTTGATATCACTTAAGCAATTTGATGGCTGGCATGGATGGATGCCTCTCATTTCTTCCATCCAGTTATCATCTGTTTCCATCTTGCCATTTGGCTTACCGTTGTATTTAGGACCAGTGTTGCCCAACTAAATCTCAACATGTATCCACATGTTGAATTTGCTGCTGGGCTCTCTCCTTCTCATTATCTAACTAGGAATTTATTCCTGTGCAATTACCAGTCCACATTATCAGATTTACACACTTGTAATATTGCTGGCTGCCTACACTTATGAATGAGCAGAGTATCCTTGCTACTTTTTTTTCTTTCTCAAGTGCAATTAGGAAATTGTTTTCTTGTTGGGCTTGTCAAATTATTTACTCAAGATAAATAACATTTAGAGGTACTTCAACTCAAGTTTATACAAGTTATACAATATTTTCTTACAAAAAGACAACAAAACAAAAATAAGACAACCGGTAGTGACACTGAACAATGGAAAGCAAGCTAGGGTATGAAACTTTACAGGTCAGGCAGGATCCTTGTAAAGTATAGAGGATTATTATGCCAAGAGTCTGCTGGTGAAATACACTGAGTGTTGAATCCACATGATATGATTTAGGGTGTGTGTGACTATATGGAACAAATGCAAGTTATCAAGAAGAATGGTGGACATTTACTAGAGGGCAGAGTAAATTGTTGTATAATACACCCAAATAAATGGGTAATTTTGGATAAGCTATACGTGAGGGACTTAGGAAGTGTTAGAATGCATTGAATGTGACATTTCTTGTCCCA
Source organism: Amphiura filiformis (assembly GCF_039555335.1). Lineage (NCBI taxonomy): Eukaryota > Metazoa > Echinodermata > Ophiuroidea > Amphilepidida > Amphiuridae > Amphiura > Amphiura filiformis. Next base: position 80,894,537 of record NC_092630.1, on the reverse strand, counting down.
AACGTAGTGGATGCATGCATTTGTGCTGTTACTTATGATGTCTGCAGTAGAAATGCATGTAACACTTGATGTCCAATCACCATTTTGAACTTTCAAAGTTTCCTTTAATTTAAAACCGTTTTAAAGATTTCATTTTACTTTTTCTAAGTAATAAAGATTAGGGAAGTTTAATATCCTATGGGTTGTGCATATCAAAATACATTAAGATAATCTCCAGTGTATGCTTCAATATTCAGTAAAAACAGAACTTCCGTCAAACAATTAATGAATCTCGAATGGTGTAAGATTTTCTATTCTTTGAAGAACAAAACAAGCACTAATATATGTATGCAGGAAACAGGTACAGTGAAGAATAAATAATAATGGACAAGCTTAGAAGAAATCAACCTGTTTGAAATATGGCATATAATGACACCGAATGGTAGAGTAACAGGTGCCGTTCTTTCCCATGGAGAAAAAGTGCAAATCAAAAATCTCATTGGATTCCTGGTTGTGTTCCATCAGTTATACATATCTTCACAAAACACTCAATGTACTACTTTTTTCTTTCTCCCTTTTTTGCTTATAATGACCAATCCATTTGGCCCTATCTATGTCTGTTAACCTATTAGCCAAACACAATTATATTCCTTTTTTCCTGACACAGGAGATCAATATTTTGACCATTTTCACCGCTGTGTGCTCAAGTTTTGTCGGTCCAGCCACACACTAATGGGTGCTAGTGGCTGTGACTGTATCTCTGTCAAAGTGGATGTTATTTTCTTAGTATTTCCACTGATATTCTTGCATTTGAGTGATGTTATTACAAGGTATTATTAGCCTGCTCTTTGTATATCAATGTCATTTACTGGACAGAGCTCATCTAAGATATGCTACAAAGATACATGTGAGGTTTTTTGCACTCTTGAATTAGAAGCGATAGTCTTGTAAGGAAACGGGACAGGAAGAGGGAGGGTGACCATACTGTCTCCAGAAAAAAAGTCACTTGGACTTGGTGGATTGATTTTTGTGGCATAAATGCATGTAGCAACTGGAGTTTGGATTCTCGGTTCATCAAGGGACATACTTCAGTGACCCATATTTTTTAAAAGGTATTGTTATGTATGTTGTCTGTAATAAGATGCAATGATTTCGTGTCATGCATTTACTGAAATAGGAAACATGTGTGGCAATTGGCTATTGAATGTGTGTGTAGTCAGTGTGATAGCCCTGATGGAAAATAACTTTATATTTTGTAGACAAATTGTATAACTGAATCAATTGCAGTCCTAATATAACAATTAATCAAAATAATACACTTGTAAGTTAAATATATTATATCTATTGTAATGTTTTTGTCTTTATTTCATTTAAAAAACATCATAATAGAGGCATATGCTTGTAGATAGAATTCTATGTTGATATCGCAAGTTCATCTTTATTTTCAATTTTGATTGGTGTATATAACCTTGTTTTTAATGTTAATATGGTGGTTATAGCCAAATTGAAGGTGGGCATAGATGTCGGTAGTGCATTAATTTTGTTATTAGACATTCTGACTCTTGAGCTACTTAATAAGTTTGCTAACATGATAAAATATAGGTTAATAATTGCATATTTACTTGTTGAGAGAGAAATAATGAATGTGCACTGAGATGTTGATGCTGCATTAGAGGAATCAACATCTTTTCTGATTTGCTATGTAGTTCTTAGAGTGTATGACACAATAACAAGTTCAAACAAATAGTTGACAAAACACAGGCAAAACACTTGCAGTGTGGTATACATTCTCAGGCATGTTTGGAGCAGATCTCACACCACCAAATCAAGTCCCAAAACACTTAAGCGAGTCAGTTTGGGTCTGAAATCAGCCCCCTGTCTGGATGGGAAAAAAAGGTTGATACATTCGAAGTCTGCGGAAGGCATTTTACAGGCAAAACCATGCCAGTTTTTAAAGAAATGGCTGCTTAAAATCATTAAAAGTTATTGTCCCATCCCTTGCAGGAAATTATTTCATGACCAATCCAAATTTGGCTAAAATCATGCAAATTTCTGCTCATTTTTGCTTAAATTTCACAGTTTTTCTGAGAAGTGAAATTAAGGCGCTACAACCTCAGATTGTCATTACCTTTTTCATTTGTATATTTGGTATTGATTGTTGACCATTTTACAGACTGGCTACAAACCTGCAAAACTGTTCCACCCATATAATAATGTGCCCTGTTAAAAGCATTGATCACTATTATATAAAATAAAAGGTTTTACAAACTTGATGGTAAGATCTTAATTGTCAGACAAAAAGTTGCATTATCTCTGTTAGTGATTTGAAGAATACTATTTGTCTGTATTCTCTGTCAAGGAATCGCTATATTATTAAGTATAAGATGTCAAGGCATGGATTATGTGAGTGTTTTTAAAAGCCTTTTCTAAAGACAAATCATAGGTTTTTAGGATGCTCAAGAGGTTTGGCTCACTTTTGTTATCACTAAAATATGTCTGACATCAATTTAAGCTTTTAATGTAGATTCTCCTATTCACCATCTCTAGTTAAAAGAAGTGTTGAAGCCAAGGCACTTTTGCCGCACATATAACATTGTGAGCAACGAACAACATCAACACTGGTCATGAAAATAATGTGATGAGAGAATGTTTTTAGTGTGAACAAGATCAAAGGGATTAAGACATTATCAGAAGCAACAATCATCATAAATACATAAATATTGTTTCAAAATTTGGTCATTACAAAGATTTAGTGTCAGACTCTATTAAAAATAGTTCAGTCTTGTTGTTATCTACTGAAGATAGCACAGCAAATTGTGTAAAATACAGAGTATTGAAAAGATCTGTGAATCTATAATTCATCATCAGATCATCAGAACTTTTATATATTTTTATGGATAGCTTTTATTTGACCCAAATAATGCAGTTGTACAGGACATACTTTTTGGCAATTGGGAGTTTTCAGTACAAATTACAAAATTCACTTTCATCTTGAGCCTGTGAAATTAACATGCCCTTTATAATTATGGGTACTTAAAGGACATGGGGACAAGGTGTGGTCAACTATGGGCTAATAACCATCCTTATTATTCTCACTAACTAACAAGGATTGTGAAGATCCTCAATAATTTTGAAATATCATTGACATAATCACCCATCATCTTATCCCTGCCACATGTTAATTGACTAGTTTGCCAAGACAAAGCCTCAATGTCATTGCCCCTAAACATTTCCCTTAATACTCATCCCTCTATATACCCTTTAATACCACTACACCATATACCAGCAATAGCTGGAGGACATAGTGGCATGGGTGTGAAATCCATAGTGATACCCATGCAATGTCCCATATCTCCAGTATCCTTGTCCAACCGTTTATAGAATGGTCCCAGTGGTCCCAATAGGGAATTATTTGCCCTGGCTACTTTTGTACATGGAATGCCTGTAGGCATAAAAGAGTGGACATTGTACACATAGATGAGACTTTTAACCTGAAACCACACAAAGGCCTCAAGGATTCAAAGGATTCATATTGTATCTTAGCAACAAAAAATACTTTGCTTCAAAAACATTTGGAGAAAAAGGAAAGTTCCATGCCTTTTATCCTTTTTTAAGTATTAATTGTTTAGGATTATTTATGTATAATGTCAGCATGTTTTGGTCCAATTTTGTTTCTTGTTTTTTGGCCACTTACCATCAAAATGTTTCATTTGACACAACTGGAAGTAAATATGCTATGTGGCAAATAAAGAAATATAACATCAGCTACCATCAAACTCTAAAAACTAAAAAATAATTTGCAAGCTGTCAACCATAAAATGCTCAAACATCTGACCATATAGGTCTATTCAGTATGTTAAACACCATGCAGCAACTTGAAATAACAGATCTTATTAATTTTAATGTAACTCTCCATAACACATACATCTGTACATGTTTTATGAGGTTGAGTGTCCAGTCTCAGTCCAAATGCTGCAGGGGTTTAGGCAGCTAGCTAGCCATCCAGACCGTCTTTTGGATGGCTCATTTTGGTCACTTTTGTTTTGCACCTATTGTTATTTGTTTTCTAAAATATAGCGTGTGTTAAGCTAGATGGTTATTTTCAGGGTTAAAGCCAGGGGTATGGGATGGGATGCAGCAAATATTTTCTATCATCAAGACACACAGACAAAAAGTGGACATCCAGGAAAATTAATCTTCTTTTCATCCAAACACCCCAAATTTGACCAGACAGAAATGTGTTTCTTGACCCTGGGACATATTTATTATTCCATCGTATTACAGATATAAAAGTGCCTAGAAAAAACAACCTTTATGTGTCTTGTCTGTCTATCTGTATGTCTGTCTCTGTTATGCAGTCTGTCTGTACAACAAGATATTTTAATGTGAAAAAACGTAAACTGGACAAAGCTGCATTAAACTTGATACATATGGCTGCATCGTGCCACAACCAATAGTATATTAAATCCTGCCAAAACTTGCCCCAGATAGCACAGACTTGCCCCTACAAACTACTTGATTGAAATTCATCTCTTCTGTCCGGACGGCCAGTCAGCTATCCCAGCCGTCAGATCCTACCCGTGCAATCATCGGTCAACAAGTACCTTTCCTTCTGGCAATTTACTCAACAAAATGGAATTGGGACATTTATTTAAAACTTCTTTTTTATTTGCTACTAGCTTGACTTTGTAATAACTCTTAGCTCAAAAATTCTATACATGTTGTGCTAGAACAAAATTGTTTTCCGCTCTTCATTCTGATATTAGAGTTATGTTTCAATTTATACAATCTTGATGGTGAAAGAAATTGAAAAGGAACATGGTAGTTAAACATGAGGCTTTGTAAGGGGGTAGAATGGCATAGAGCTGGCCGGTCGGCCGCGGGCAATTGATTTTCACTTGTTGTTGTTGGTTTTCATATAAACCACTGACTGTTGTTGTATTTAGCTATGGGGCTAGTGTATTTTGGAGTGTTACTGAATATCATATGAAAGGACTTACACAGGAGGTCCTTTTCAATTGTCCGGTGTGATTTAGAGGAGGGTGGAAAAGTGTGACAAATTTATACATGCCTGGTATGATACTCAAGTTGATATAGCTAACGGCCAGTAGTATACAGTTATGATTTGTTAAGTAAGCAAAACAATGACAACTTAATGTGTCCATACATTTTTGTTATAATTTACTACATTGGCTTCATTTTAACTCCAAAAGAAGTCTTGGCGTCTGGTAACATAAGTGTTTAGAGTTGTTTAATGGTGGTTTACATTTCATATGATGAATGTTTCTTCACATTTTTGTCACAATTCAATACATTACCTTCCTTTTATCCACAAGTAAGTTATGTGTAAAAGTGTTTAAGGCAGCTGTGTACTCTCAGACATGCATGTAGTAAAAGTGCCATAACTTTGGCAAGAAAAGTATACATTTTTATAAAGGCAATACATCAATGAAACTTAATATAAATACAGATTTGGTTTAAAAACAACAATTATGAAGAAAATCACAAAAAAGTGAGTTTTTGGCAATTTTTTGTTCGGTAAATAATAACAAAAAAAACACTCTTACCAAAAATTTTTATTTTGTTTTTTTCTTAATCTTGAGACACCATTCCAAAAACGTTTTTTTTTTAGTTTTTTGATATTGGCCTTATTTTTTGAGATATTGACCATATAAGGCATCAAAATGAACTTTTTAAAATTTCAAACGCCTATTTGCACAAAATGATGCCTAAAATCGGAAATGACAAAAATATTAAAAAATGAGAAAACCGTTTCTTAAGTCGGGCATGATTTTTATGATGCGCATAATTGCTTACCTATAGATACTGTATTTATTGAGTTATTGTACCTAAATCGTCATTTTACCGAGAAAATGAACATTGAAATAAAGGCCGTTGAAGTTTAAAGTGGTCACATTTTGCACTTTGATCAAGCTCACAGGAGAATGCGGCAGTTCTCGTTTTCTACCTTACATTACGTGAACATCAGGTAAATCCACAGCCCTTCAGAAGTTTGGGCGAAATCTATTCATATCTTGATGTTTAAATCGGGGAAAGAACTTGAAAAAATCACATTTTATCAGCTAAATCGGAGCCATTTGACCGCTAGGTTTTTATGAAATCATGCTATTATGGCGCTTCCATAAGATCCACATACAGATAAGCGCTATGTATTTAAGCGTATCTGTGCGTTAACATTATTATGCGGCGTCTACAAAAAAGTTGCGATGCGTTGTACTAAACCCTGGTGGTACAACAAAGTTTCCTTTTAAATTTGGAACGAGGTGAAATAGTGAAATAAAATCCATAAAATAGAGCAGTTGGAGTTAACAAATCTGGATTTTTGGTATTTATATGTAAATACATTTCAAAAAAGCTCAATTTTGTTAGAGTTAAAGTTGGTGAAAAGTGGTTTATTAAGATAAGAGTTATGTTTCTGTGTTTAGTTACTGAATGGAAGTTTCAAATTGATGTGATTTGGCTCTTAACATTTTTTACAGTTCGACTGAATTTCCTTCATTTTTAATACAAAATGGATGACAAAAGTATTCTGGCAAGATTGATTAAATCCTGGTTTGTAACTTATGTAAAAATATTATTATGTAACTTGCAATCCAAATTTTTCAAGGACAAAATTGAAGTTGTACTAAACTTTCACAAAGGTTTTATTTGGATCAGAATAGTTATTGATTAAGTGTGTATCTTTGTGATGGTTTTTTTCTTCCAAATGCAGGATGTTGGAGTCCATGGGTCCATGATATTATAATGTCTCCAAATCTAAACATACTACAACAACCAAGTAGAAAGATGATTTACATGTTACATCAATATGTAAACTTGTGGAAGGAAGTTAGTCTTGCACCTGTAATATTAAATTGATACATGTAGTGGGCCAGCAAACACTCCAACCAAATGAATATTGTTATCTATCTGGGTATCAATATTACAAGTTGAACACTTTGTGATGAATATTCAGAGTGTATAATAAATCTGTGTACACAATTTAACGAATAGCACTTGGCTTTTTATTCATTCCAATTTGATTTCTGATCTGCTATTTGACTCTCCCAATCTATTATGATGTGGCATTAAGCATCAATTGCATATGAATATGTTTATTTTTGAAGTTAAGTGTCAAAACAGTTATAAAACCTATGCATACACTGCTTTTAAAAAATTAAATAATTCTCTGCTTCCCACAAAGGCATAACGTCTCAATGCTGACTGTAGTGCAAGTTGTTATGATTTGCTTGCATCATAACTACAAGTCAATTGATTTATATGAAATATTAGTCATGAAGTTGACCCATTAAATTATTACACGATCTTGCTTTTATACCTGTCCCTGAATAGTTCATACAAAGAAAAATGGAGGCAAACGGTGTAATGAGAATGTACCAACTGCATGGTGAATATGGAACTTTTGAATTGATGTCCAGCAAAAAGGCTTCAAATTTGTGTGAAAATTGTTAAAGATAATATTCAGCAAATGAAAATCTCACATTTTCAAAACTTTCTATAAAGTCAGGTCTACATCAAAAATTGATGGAGATTAGTACAAATGAGCTTAGTTTTGGTCCAGTGTATCAAAAAATAGCCTTTGTCAATCAAAAGGACAAAAACATCCTACATATATTCATGTACTGTAGAATTCATGTGCAAAGTGTGCATTCAAAGTGACCTAACGATGACAAGTGGTTAAGTGAGCTAGGCACAAATCTACTGTTTAATAATGTCTAATGTGTTAGCTAGCTAGCTAGCTATCATTGTGTCTTCATAGATGCTAAGTAACTTTGAGTATCTGCAAACAGTCAGACGTATCATGCATGAATTTCTCTTATTGTATCCAAAATTTATTACTTTGAATTGCCTGTTTGTCTTATGAATTTTAATGTCTTCACAAGACACTTATCTTTGCAGCCACATGGCAGAACATTGAACCAGACGACCCCCTCAAAAGTCATTGAGCCATGCGAGCAAAAATGCTGTGTGTCGTATTCTTGGCAGGTCAAGCACGGCACCCGTGTTTGATTTGTGCAGGGTGAAGACAACGGCTGCCGTCAATTTACACGATAGTTATTGGATAATTGGTGTAAGCTAAGCACCATTATGATAGCTATCAGTGACAAATCAGTGCATATTCAGGCCCTTGCTAATGTTATTCTTTCATCTGTTCCTGCTAGTACTTGCTAGTGTTTTTCTTACACTGTGTCAAGATTCACTCACTTGATGTTTTTGTTCGCTGCAGTAACTGTTTTCATCTTTCACGATAACAGCACATGGCACCCGCGCATCATTTTTTTACGCTTTTTTGTTTGTCTTTTACCTGCCCCGACGGATGATGAGTAAATTGTAGCGGTTTGTTATGGCCTTCTCATTGGGATACTAGAGCAACATAAGTTGGCAAATGTGCGTAGCGAGTGTAAACACTGGCCTGCCGACTAGGTGTAGATATGACTCTCGCTGTAACCGACGCTCAACAAATGTTGGGTTAAGTAAAGCCAAGTATCCTGCAAGCTAACAAGCACCTTGTTTTGACTAGCTGTTACTTTGAACTAAAGAGCTTCTTGGTCACAAAAAGTATTATTCTTACAAAGAAACAATTTTTGTGCCATTTTGAAACAACAGACAGAGCTTTTGCAAACAACTCAAGTATAAGGGAAAAAACGTTTCACAAGAAAGTCAGTCCAACTCTCCTGGTATCACTTTTTTGTTGATATGGGCCTTTTTGTTCAGACAAAAGGTCAAATTTGACGATTGCATTAAGCCAAAATGACAAGAAATCATGTACGTTTTGTGGTTTTTGATAGTTTGCATACAGGTTTTTTGTCAAGGTATCGATAAAGATCTGTATTGAATCAGCATTTGTATAGGCCCACTTTGATATATTGCTTGTAATTTGTGGATAGAGATGGAGCATCACAATCATTATCCTGATAGGTAATTTCCCAGTGGGGTTACTGCTTCCCAAGCCAGCCAGCGTTAGGGGGATGCTTGCATGTATATATTCCGTGTGCATCCAATGTACGACGGATCAACCTATTAGCATCAATAACACCTTTGTTGTAAATCACCTAGCATATGATAATGTACATACACAGGAGTAAAAGAGTGAAATAACTTTGAATAAGTGGAGAACTCACTGGGGAATATATCTTCTTTTTTCTGTTCCAGAGAGCTGTCGCGCTTCATAGCAGCAGGCCGATTACATTGTAAGATTGACAAGGTGGGAGGTATTGTGGAAACTAATCGTCCAGACAGCAAGAACTACCAATACCAGGTAAATTTCAACATTATGTTATACAACCTTGGTTAAAAAATAATTCAACAAAAAAAAAGCTTCATAAGTTAATATTAATGTGAAGAACAGATCCATTTTCTACAGCAAGGGGAAAACTTGCAGAAGTTATTGCCTAGATGCTTCAAAATAGCAAAAACTAGAAGAGTGAATTAAAGGGAAAGGTTTCAAGAAAGTTGTATATTCCAGTTTTGATAATATTTATCAATGTTTTTATGACTCCACCATGAGGTGAATGTATAGGCGGATTGACTTCCGTTAGTTTATGATAGTTAGGCCATGGTCAGATACTCTATTTTTGAGGGTCTAATTTGTATATTTGTTATGATAATGAGCTAATTTGCATATTTTGCACTTAAATTAGCCCTTTGTCTGTCCAGATACTGTATCTCTTGGAATGGATAGACGGATTGACTTCAGATATTCTAGGATAGGTATGCCACAATTAGAAACTCCAGCTTCTTTTTTGAGGTCTAATTTGCATATTTGTCATTATGATAATGAGCTAATTTGCACATTTTCAATTCATTATTTAACAAAAATTCCAATATTTTTTCCAAAAATATTTTCTTTCAAATGTTTTCTCAGTATTTTAATTTTTCATTAATTTTTTAAAACAAGACACATCAAGATGGAAGCATTGTGGCCGACGCTGAGAACTGCAAAATTTCAAATGATATGCCAAATAAGGGCTTCTAATACTGTATATTAGCCAGTGAGTTCTGTAGGCTTGTAGCACTTCAATACAAACTGTACAAAATATGATACTAATGCTGTTACCCCATAAAAGTCTCATTTCTAGTGTTAAAGTAGCTTCATATTTCAACAAGTGCATGTTATATTCCTTCAACAAGAAATGTAATACACTGCATATTAGCTGTTTTTGTTGGATTTCTATCCAAAAGTAATTTTTACCAATTAATGTCTACAGTCAATCAAATTATTTCATCATTTGAATATTAATGCAAATATTTTTATGTAATTATTGAAGTCTTATTTCTTGAAATGCTTGGAACAGTTGCAGGCTGTAAGCATACGGTTTGCTAACTCTTAGAGCCAGAGTCTCGAAAGAGAGAAAAATGTGATTCAAAAATTGATAAAAATAACAGTGAATGAATGGAGAGCCCCTTATAGAATCTGCGCACATGTTGAGTATCAAGCAACCAAGATAATAGAGAAAAGCAAATTCATAAAATGCCCTGTAGCTATAGAAACCATTTCCTCAAACTCATGTGCCATTTTGCCAGGAATAGGCAAAAAAGGTCAGTAAATGATATGCGTGATTTAATCCAAGTGGGACCCGCAGATCATACACACTTGCATTCATAGATATGATTGTAGCATTCACAATAAAACTACCAAAATGATCAGCTTGGAGGGAATATTTTTGCCAGAGAATTATAGCCCACGGCTATTATACCTTTTGACAAAATGCAATTGAATGGCAACATGGGACTGTACATTAGTAGCATATAGAAAGCAAAGTTTGGTTTGCAATTCATGATGAGGATGCATAAAATTGAGATCATTTGTGAACAGTACAAGCCTGTTCTCCTTTCATGAATTTGGGGAGCTGAAGTGCACTGGTGTGCGTGGTGTATTTGGGGTTAACAATAATTCAACACTTTGCAGCAACTTTGGTAATGGCCAAATTGAACAGGCTGAGCATTGACAATGGAACAAGAATTATCACTCACGTTTCCGATGTCTCTTTTTCTTCTGTCTTATTTTTTTTGAAAAAATGAGTTGATTGTTGCAACACATTAGATGCTATCTTGAGGGCTTTCCTTTGTTTGTATATCACACATTGTCAATTAGACAAAAGGAGTAACTAATGGTCGAGGTGACAAGTACCAAACACCAAAACAAGTTCAAACTTGCCCTTATACGACCACTGGTCCTCGCAAACTTTTTCCCCGCCAATGCAAGTTGGTCAAAACAAGATTAATGTCTGTCTGACTACATGATAAATAATGTGCACTGCCTTTACTGGCCTGTTTTCATGCTAGCGAGAGAAGATGGAATTGAGCAAATTAGCGCTGTTAACCTTAAAATAGAAGTCAGTGACTTTTAATTACCACTTCTGAGTGAGTTAGTTATTTTGATGTGCTCCACTATGAACCTCAACCATATCAAGTCTTTGATGACATCCCTGCAGATGTCTCGGAGTAAATTAACATCCACATAGTGACATGATGTTTTCTTTTCCCATGTTGGTTTTCAAACTCAATGTGTTTTTATTAAAAAACACCACCATGGGGTAGCAAAGTGCGCCGATTGACAAATGTAGCAATCAACCATCCAAATGAACTTCGCCGATGATATGAGTCCACCGAGAGTTTGCCAGCGCTAAATGGTTTTTGACCCGTTGGCAAATAAAATCACGGAGACTCAATCAAGGGGTATTTTTTGGAAGATAATCGGATGTGATACATTTTGTACAGTTCTTATTTACTGTTATGTCAGACGTGGGTAATGGTATGCAAACGAAACCATATGATATGACAGGAGTATCAAATGGAATGATTTGCTAGAAATTGTTGGGTTTTTTTTGTTGATATTTTTGTGCATGCATTTGTAATAACATCCAAAGGAGGCCACGCCTGAATTTTCATTACATAGACATACTTGCAACGAAGGGTGGTCTTCATTTGTCTTTAAACATGAAAGGAATTATAAACAATGTAATATGTAAGAATTACATTAATCCTGAAAGCCCTCAAATATTTATCAGGTTTGGTAATCATAGATGATTAAACATTTTACATTGGCAAAACCATACTTGTCATTGGTGATTTGTTGTTTACCCATTGACTTCTCAAAGCTGGTTGTTGTTTCAAATTATAACGCCGAAGATACGTACTGCTTTTGTTTGAAGTGATGCAATATTTGAAGGGTGCATATCAGGATAAATACAAAGCAAAATTAATTGAAGGATGTTAAATATTCGTAATAAATCTGGATACTAATATTTCTTGTTCACCTTATGTCAGATGTGACACAAATTAGACAAAATCACAAATATGCCTGTATGGATGTAAAGAATAATAGAAACTTTTTCTGTATGCTACTCATAATGTCTGGTTCATTCCTTGTCACATCTGGTCAGATTTCTAGTAGCTTATAGCTATTTACCATGCTCTTCACAAGTAACTTTGTAAAGTGGTCATCCAGCTGTGATATGACACAACATGACCGGCCAGAATGATATTGACCATCAGCCTCCCCAGACTAGCAGTACATGCTGTCCCAAATCACCATCAGTACGCAAATCAAGGCACTTCACAGTGCGTAGAAGTATTAGGAAAAGACTTTACTAAATCCTGCCAATTAACCTCAACCAAAACTCATTGAGCCAAACCAAAATTTGCCAGAGGATAAAAATAATTTTGCCGTTAGCTGGAGTTAGACAACAGCCAAGGTTAAGTCAAGCTAATTATTGTTAGTGATTCCATGTTGGTTTATATACATCGGTTGGGCCCTTTGCAATGCGTGCAGATTAACCTCTATGTGCTATAATAGTCACAATGTCAATAAAATGTTGTCCCTTTCAGGTTTGCCAAAAATAGCTTGTCTGTAAAAAACAAATAGACTTAAATCAGAGACAATATTTTGAAAAAAACGTCAACATGCCTATCTTACTATTGATTAGGTTCAGTAATGAATTTTAATGTGATTGCATAGTTATATTAAACAATTTCAAATTGTGCAGTGCAGAGCTAACCATACCCCCAGTTGATATTATTGTCTCGTGCCTTGAGGCATAGGAATCAATGGACTGGGGGTATGATTAAACAAAAAGAAAACGGGAATTTTTCGCTGCTAGCGTTATTGCCACTTGACAAGGATTTCCACTTTTGGAAGCACTTAATTACTCTGTTGTTTTTCATTGTGACAATAATTAGCAGTTAATACTCCAGAGTGAGATCAGTGCAGGCTAACAGATTATTGAATGGCTAAGGTTGTTCAGGAGCGTCAAGTGGGGGGAAGGAGACGGAGAAGAAAATGAAATTGTAGCATGTGGTGTGCAGTCTGTAATGTTGATGGGCAGTCACAAGGGTCATGCAAGGTCATACGTTGTTTGGTTTGTATTGTAACAATGATAGGAGTGCCCAATGTAGTGGAATGAATGAATAGCAATGTAGCAACTTGTTTAAGTTTAGTTTGATGGTGCTCGAGAAGTTGATTCTGTTAATATGCTTTGTTAGAAGAACAATGGGGTTGTGTGCTGGGTGGAGCCAGAAGTTTTATGCCATTGAAGTGTTACTTGTAATCTGATTAAATCACTATGTAGTATGTAAACTGGATCACATTTTCAAGTCCTGAACCATCATCAAAATGATCGCCACATAATGTCGACTGCATACTATTATTTTGAAAGGTGCCCGATCCCAGTTGCCAGAGAGTTATGTAACCATTTTTGTGGCAAATAGAAAGAGGAAGTCAAATTGTACAATTATTAACGTGGATTATCTAGGAGATGAATGTAGTAAAAAGACATTTAGTACATGTATGTGAAAATATGGCAATGGTTTCTGAAAATCTTATATTTATGGTGATTATGAAGATACTATATTTTCAAATAACATTTGAACCAAAAACAGAACAAAACATAAGAAAGATGGACATTTAAGCAAGTATACTAGAGATGTGGGGTTGATGGCCATTTAAGCAAGTATGCTAGAGATGTGGGGGTTTTGGTGTAATTATGCTTCACTATGTGATTGTATGACATCACATCAGATTCCCAAAACTCCCACATCTCTAGCATACTTGCTTAAATGGCCATCAACCCCACATCTCTAGTATACTTGCTTAAATGTCCATCTTTCTTATGTTTTGTTCTGTTTTTGGTTCAAATTCATTGGCATCAGATTTTATTTTTTAGTAGATCAGTAGTTCGAAATCACCAGACCACTTTGGGAACTTTTGACATGAAACCATAGCTGAAAAAGATGATAACAATATAACTGGCAAACAGTCTCAACTGAACTTTCCTATCATACGATATAAAGAAACTTTCTTGTTATAAAATTGTATGACAATTGAGCAAAACTCCTCAACTCAAATATATTATATGCATTGATGGCGAAGAAAACAAGTCTTTTGTGTTAGAGGATGATAGTTTTCATTGTTTAACTTGCCATCTAAGATTGAGATGTCATGTAGTTTTATTGGGCTGTTTAAACTCTTATATATTACATATCCATCCTGTCTCCATTTAGAGCATCTCCTTCAGATATCTACATATTTTGAAAGTTTTCTATTTGATATTAAAAGTGATACATTTGGATTGCTTTGTCAATACTGTATGCGGTTGTGATTAGTATAAAGCACACAGATTTTATTTGTTGATGTGAAATGAATAGTGAGTACCAAGGCACCATAGATTTGCTTGTGTTGTTGCATAATTCAACAAGTCGCACTTTGATTATGGAAATATGACTCAAGTGTTTTCTGATCTTGTCTTTTTCTCTGTTTATATTTCTTTCTTTACAGGCAACCATCAAGCAAGGCGATATACTGCTCAACAGGGTACAGAAGCTTAGCAGCGTCATCAACATTTAACAGTATTCAAAAAAGTATTGAAAAATAACTACATGTGTGGGTGGTTCAATAGGGGTGGGGATGAATACAATAACATATAGTTGAGAAGGCAGGTTAATACATTCATTACACACGCAATCAAAATCACCAATTAAATCAATGATTATTCAACAAGTGTCCATATCCACCATACAAGTAGACAATTGTTTTGTATAACCAGTTCATTTATAGAGCTCAGGCACAGATCCAATTGGGCTGATCCAAGAGAGCAAAAGCAGATATCATTAGGACAAAAATGTAAAAAAATAGCTGTCAGTGTTGTCATTATCATTGTGCCAAAAAGGCTCATTCAATATAATTTGTTCACCTGTTCTGTTTCATCACAATTATGTGTGTGAATGTTTTGCATATGGCCGTGTGTTTTGAACTCGCCACCCTTAGCGTTACATCACAAATATTATGAATTTTTACACCAATCAAGTTTCAAATTAGAATATCTACACAACTATCAACCCTAAACTAGCAAAAGTATACATTTTTGAAAAGCTGAAGGCATAAGCAATTCAAATATACACATTTCAACTCATTGTACAGGGTGACCTTGAAGTTATACAGGGTGGAATAAACAAATTCCAAATAAAAAATGGGTCACTTAATGCATTGCTTATTACTAACTTGCAGTTATAAACTGAAAGTAAACAACATTGATTTGGTTAGAGGTTAGGGGGATCCTACTGACTGGGGAAGAAAAAAATCACAGCTGTTTGGTAATCTCAGAATACAGGGTGTCCCAAAATATGTTCAAAATTTTTTACAATTCAACATATTTTGAACTGAAACATTTTACCCCTAACCCATACAGAAAAAGTAAGTCCATATTTAGATTCCTCATCAAATTTCCTCTCAGAAAATGTATACTTTGACTATGATAGGGTAAGTAATTAAATATTTACAGCAACTTTTAGATTTTGAAGACATCCGCATTGCTTACTACAGTGTTTAATATGAAAACGGGTAGTTTTGTACGTAAAAGTTTGTATTTTATAGACTAAACCAATCCTAAAGAGTTCAAAATGAATAAAAACAATTAGCATAATTAATAACCTTTCACAAGAGCTCTTAACCATGCCTGTAGCCCATATGGATGCAAAGATATGATCAGTTGATTCAACATGCACACACAAAATCTATATTTCTCATAGACTTTGTACATACCGCCACCGCCACAACCGCCACCGCCACAACAACCACCTCGGCCATTCTGAACTCAAAAAATTACAACTCCACTATCTTAGCTGATAAACAATTCTCCTTTGGAGGTCTGTTTGGTCACTCATTTAGCTACAAAATGACACCAAACACACTACAATACCTTTTGTTTAAGCAGAGATAAAACAATTTGAACGAGTCTCGATTTGGAAAAGCGTAACAAAACCACCATTTTTGGGTGGCGAGTTCAAAACACGTGGCCATACAGGGTTTCTATGCTGCACTCTTTCATGCTTACGGTATAAAGTGAACTGATTACCTTACAGCTAAAAACTAAAGCTTTCAGTGGCAAAATTGGTTAATTTACTCACAGTGTATTTGGTTCATCCAACCAACATATGCCAGTAGCTTTTTATACATGAGTGTAGAGATACAGGTACAGGGGCGTAGCAAGAACATTGAGGGTCATGGACAAGGAGCAGTGCGAGCCCTTTTAACGTCTCCTTTATTAGCCCTATCGCTTTTGCTTGGGGCACCTGAAGCCTCAGGACCCCTGGACTTTATCCACCCTATCAACCTGCTTGCTACGCCCCTGAAGAGGTAACTGGCGTGCAACATATTCAATATCAAAATTTCAAGTTTGACCTTGCTATTATGCATTTATATTACAAGGCCTATTACATGCAGGTCATTTTGCCTAGTGACGCCATCAGTGCAGTGTCTTAACACACTAGCATGTATATGAGAAACACTTGCAATTTGAAGGCGTGTACTGATCAAAATAGTGTTGTTTATATTGCCTCCATTCTGGTTCTTGAAAGAAATGAAAAACTTAATAAATTTGATTAAATACATGGTTTGTATGAAATGCATTATTCAGTCCCTGTCCTTGTATATTACATTTGTTCACAGTATATTGTGGCAAAAGAAAGTTTGTAAGAGTTATTTAAATGTATTTGATTATCCATTTTGCATATAATATGCAAAGCTTTAAGCTAACATAAACTATATGGTAAAATTATATCCTAGATGAGGTTAGTGAAATGATTTCATTAAACCCTTTTGCCATAAAGGTTTGAATTCTTGATAAATACTTCAAAGTTTTTTCAAGTTCTTTTTGTACCAGCACCGTAGGTGAACTAATATACATTTGCATACTTTAAATATGTTTGTCGAATTGAATTACTTGTTTTTGCTAAATATGAGAGAGCATAACTAATATTGATACAAGTACACGATTGACATTACCGACTTTTGACACATAATTTGAAAGCAATATTCTTCTGTGCTCTCTCTCACTCTTATGTACAAGCAAATTGCTATCTATGTGATGTCACAATACCAAGTAGTCTTTTTAAAGGACGAGGTTGTCATAAAACAGTTGGTATATGTAAATGAATGGCGTAGTACCTATAGTGGATAATAGTAACACTTTGACAGCTTGTCATAAGATGTTTAGTTTTTTGTCAATAAAACGTCAAGTTATTCAGTGACAATTGGCATTCTCTGTTTGTCAGTGTTTATATGTCTGTGTGTGTGCATTTGTTGAATTTGCAATCATTTTCAATCAAATTCAAGTGGAGAGTGAGATAAAAAGCAAGCTACTCACCTTTTGATACATGTGAAGATCTTTTGAATATACTTGTATTCAAATGCCACTTGCATATTTCATAGTTTTATTCCTGGTATTTGCAATTTACACCTACGATTTAAATCAATAAATGCTTGGGACAAAGAATGATATTAATTAAAATAATTTCACTTGCGAGTCCATCTGTCGTTTTACGAGATGACCTGCCCCGGTGGGTAAAAACAAAATAATGGGTGGTTTCTTATGGGGCGGAGACTTTGTCAATGACTCCCATGGATACAAAAGAAGCTGAGGGTCTGCGAGAGAGAGAAAAAAAAGCTGCTATTTAGCTGCTATCTTCAGTAGATAGCAATATTCACACATTTAGCTGCTATCTTCAGTAGATAGCAATATTGAAACATTTACCCAGCTATCGTCAGTAGATAGCAATATCCAAACATTTACATTTACACAGCTATCTTCAGTAGATAGCAGTATTCACCACATTTAGCCGCTATCTTCAGCAGATAGCAATATTGAAACATTTAGCCAGCTATCTTCATTGGGTAGTAATTTTTGAAACATTTAGCCAGCTATCTTCAGTAGATAGCAATATTGAAATATTTACCCAGCTATCTTCGGTAGATAGCAATATTCACACATTTAGCCAGCTATCTTCAGCAGATAGCAATATTGAAACATTTAGCCAGCTATCTTCATTGGGTAGTAATTTTTGAAACATTTAGCCAGCTATCTTCAGTAGATAGCAATATTGAAATATTTACCCAGCTATCTTCGGTAGATAGCAATATTCACACATTTAGCCAGCTATCTTCAGCAGATAGCAATATTGAAACATTTAGCCAGCTATCTTCAGTAGATGGCAGTATTCAAACATTTAGCCGATATCTTCAGTAGATAGTATTATTCACACTATTACCCAGCTATCCGCAGTGGATACCAATATCCAAATATTTACATTTATTTACCCAGCTATCTTCAGTAGATAGCAATATTCAAACATTTACCCAGCTATTCGCAGTAGATACCAAAATCCAAACATTCACATTTACATAACTATCTTCAGTAGATAGCAATATTCAAACATTCACACAGCTATCTTCAGTAGATAGCAATATTCAAATATTTACCCAGCTATCTTCAGTAGATAACAATATTCACACATTTAGCCAGCTATCTTCAGTCGATAGCAATATTCACACATTTACCCAGCTATCTTCAGCAGATAACATTATTCAAACATTTACCCAGCTATCTTCAGTAGATAGCAATATTCAAACATTTACCTAGTTTGCACAGTAATTATAATATTCAAACATTTAGCCAGCTATCTTCAGTAGATATCAGTTGTTATTATGATTACTTAATTTTTAGGGTTTGTTAGACAGCTTCTCAATACTATACAGACAAATGTGGGATCAGACAGAACTGTATAGTAGGACAGGGTTTTGGCATACATCCGACCTTCCGAGAATGGGTGCTTGAATCTAACGATGACATGCAGGTCATTGACCTAAAGCGCATCAACTCCGCCTTCCAGCAAAGGTGTCAAATGTTGCTTAAACTAACAGACTTCATGACTTGACCTTGTTCGCTTCATTTCCAAACTTCATTAATTCCCCAAATTGCGCATATCATAACTGTATTGGTGGCCATTCCCAGGCGTATAACTGTCATGATCGCCATCATTATTACAACACGATTTTATAGATTAACGCGCTGAAGAACAAAGTCATTAAAAAAGGTAGTTCAGTCTAGCAAAGGTATAAATATAAAAATACCTCTAACAAAAATTACGATTAACTGTGTGTCGCAACTTAGAATCTTGGACTCAAAGTCGGGCAAAAAGTTGTTTGAATATGCCAAAAGTATCTTCCAAACATGCTGTAAAAACGCAGTGTAACTCCAACAAATTCACTAAGATGTTGAGGGACAAATTGCGCATCCAAATCAAGAATACGGAAGCTTGTGTCAAAAATGCGGAAAAATAAATAAATGTAAAACGAGTTCCAAAACGGGGTGTGAACGCGACTAGTGGTGAATTCGGGAGAGGCATTCGAAATCCACAAAAATCTTCGGATTCACCAATTTAATCCCCAAACATTTGCCTAATTTGACCAAGTATCAAATCCTGAATCCACCCCTTTTCTATAGCATGTTAAGTGCGGTAGACGTGTCCCATATCGCTTCCCGATTCGCGAAATTATTTCCTCGTTGCGTTAGTAGTGCATAAAATAGTTTATGATTTCCTACATCTCCACAGAGCTATATCCTTATCCTCGTCAACTTGCATTACGATGTAGATTTCACTAATTCATACGGAAATATATTATGTCATTTCTATTCTATTTTTTTCAAATATTTTCATTGTAATTGCTTGCTGCACTTTACCTCCACAAAGAGAGGGTTAGTTTTTTGTGTCATTTTGATTGTGCTTATTCATGGGCATAATATTAAATTATTTTTCTCACTTCCGCTCTGCCTTACATAATTAAGTGAACAAATCATTCAATCTGCAGTAAATGTGATTTTCTTTACTGCATCACGTCCATTTTTAAATGAAACAAATCATTGAAAATTATTTAGTAACAAATAAAATAAATTTGATGAATAAATGCTGGCAGTGGTCTTTGTCACAGATCGCCATAACTTGTTTGTTGGTTTCAACTGACCGTGACTGTCTCCTCCTGTTTGTGATCTTTACTCGGGGTTTCGCAGTCAACAATGGTCAGTAAACTGGTTGATCCCAAATCAGAATTGTTCAATAAGTGAGCCCTCATTATAATTGTGCCAAGATATGTTGCATTCAATAACATACGTAATAGGATATGAATATACTATACTTTTATTACGATTAATATAACCTGTTTAAAACTATTTATTGAATACTTTGTGATAAACATCGGTATAATTTCGAGTTCAACTGATACATTCATCATGATCAATAACATATTTTTTATTTCTCAAATATATTGACTATGACATAGTCTATGCGGATACACACCTGGGTCCTGATGGGACTATGCTCAAGCAACCTAAGTGTCTATAAAGGTAAGAAAAGCAAGAAACGTGTCCTCTTTTAAGAGGCAGCTCTCTGGGTGGTACAAGAACAAACTAGAGGAGAGTTTTGATCCTTACAACACATGCTCTTGGGTATGTTGCCAGTGTTCTGGTTGTAGGCTTGTGTAGGGTTTTTTTTCAAATTTTTTGGGAGGGGGAAGGGGGTGTCCTCATTGTTTTGATCCTTGGTGGGACTGTCCTAGAGGTGCTTTGCCTTTCACTGGTGTAAAATTTTATCCATACTTCCTTTTTTTTGTATGTACTTTTGAATATTCATGTGCAATTTATTTTGATATTATATTTTAATTATTGTATATACCAGTGATAAAGTGTAATAAATAAATAAATAAAATGAAACATAATTGAAGATAAAGCACATAAGCCAGCTACTTTAAACAAAGCATATTAACAATTTGACGTTCAGTCTTAGAGTCAAAAGAGAGAAAAGTCTTAATTTTATGTCAACTGGCGTTTAGTTACATAATTATTAAATGGTTTTGAAGTGGCGCTGATACCTCGCAACGAAGAACAGTATTGCGTTAAATTTGATATCAATTTTCAATTAGTTTACTTAGAGGGAGCAAGTGCCCCATGTCCCAATGATACTACTCCCTTATTTGTTTGGATACAAAATATTATCCTATTTTGCCAGATAAAATATAGCTAAATCTTAATCTTAGTTTTAACTATTTTAGGGTGACAGTCAAACCAAAAAAGTTGTACTAAGACTAATTTCAAGTTGTGCTTTTTTTTTGTAAAACACAATTTCTATTCTCTTTTATAACCAATTATCAAAATTAACATACATTAACATACATTTCGTATTAAAATTATAACCAATACATTAACATAAAATTCGTATTAAAATTATAACCAATCTTCTTAGCCCATAAAATTATGCCCAAAATCTTAACCCATAGCCAAGATTTTGAATGCTTAGACTTGTGCCAAGTTGTCTGGAATCGGAAGTAGCCACTGGTTTAGTCTGGTGGTCCTGGAAAACTTAGTAATCTTGTACTATGTGAGTCACGATGATTTCTAAGCTAGCAGCACTTGATTGTTTCATTCTTCCTATATCTTCAGTAGATAGCAATATTGAAACATTTACCCAGATATCTTCAGTAGATAGCAATATTGAAACATTTACCCAGATATCTTCAGTAGATAGCAATATCCAAACATTTACATGTACGCAGCTATCTTCAGTAGATAGCAATATTCACACATTTAGCCGATATCTTCAGTAGATAGCAATATTGAAACATTTACCCAGATATCTTCAGTAGATAGCAATATCCAAACATTTACATGTACGCACCTATCTTCAGTAGACAGCAATTCAAATAGCAAATGTTTTCCAGGACCACCATTCTTCAACGAGAAGGGAGAAACAGAACTCGGAAAAAGATATTCATTATTACTGTATTATAAAGTTTTATAGGTATTGTCCCAATACTTTCCATCTGAGACTGCTTCTTCTTCTTTTTTTTTTTTTTTTTTTTTTTTTTTTTGACATCTTTAACGGAAAATTGGTATGGGTGAATATAAGTAGCTGTGGTGCCACGGGTGCATGATGGGTCTAGGCCACTTTCCACAATAAATATTGCCATTCATAAACGTTATATTTACAACTATTTTTGGAAATAAACTTGATCTATTTTTTTAACTAACATTCTCGTTTGTTCACGAATTTTAGGATGTTACATTCCTGGAACTTGTTCACACATTAATTGTCTTCTTTTCCTCGCCCGGTGAAGTAACTAACTCTGACATAACTATCTCAAAGAAGAAAACAAATAAATGGTTGTCTTACTTGCAAGTTTATTTTAGACAGGAAGTAAATTACGAGGCTGTTAATAAGGACGGAGTGTTGACAAGTTGTCAACGATTTCTTTTCACGCTGCTCTGCGAGGCCATATCAAAATATCAGAAAGCCCAATATTAAAAAATTAGATCATGAATTGTCAGTGATTTTTTTTCCTTGCGTGGTAAGTGTTTGTAATCTATATCCGTAATTCATATCCATATAGAATAATCTAGGTAGCGTGTTTCAAATGCATTGTCAGCATTTGGATATACGTACATGTACGAGGGGTATCAAAAAGTTTTAGAAATCGCCCAGAAGTGAAAGAGCTATATCAATGAAATTTTGTCCGTGCAATCACTGGTCCTTATGTACACTATGGTGCAAAAATGGTCTCATAAGTATGTTTACTTTTTTACAGGAGCTAGATGTCACTACCTGCCTATGTAACCGCATAACCAGCAAAATGGAGAAAATTGAGGCATGCAGCATGATTAAGTTCCTTTTAAGGGTTACAGTGCCCAGAAAATCTGTGATGAAATAAAAATTCCTTTTCCAAAAAGCGACAGTGACATATCACAATCACCACCGAAGATAACTTTCATTTCATCATCGATTTTCTAGGCACTGCAACCCTTCAAAAGCAGGATCTTAATAATGCTGCTTGCCTCAATTTTCTCAATCTTGCAGTTTATGCGCAGTAACTGGGGCACAGTGTCTTCGACCCTATATCTTCATGGCAGGAATCGCCATGGTAGGTTAAATCCACAGCCACGATTAGCCATTTGGTTCAAACCTTTAAAGCTCTTTTAAACTAATAATTAGTCGAGGGACATAACTAAGGCTACTCACAATAGCCGGGTAATCGATCTTGGTTGTGCGTGATTAAGCTTGTATACCCCATTGAGGTCAATGGTCATCGACTTTTATACTGCCTACAGTGAGTGCAGATGTACTACACGCTGCACGCTGTAGTCCATAACAGGACCAACGCAATATAAAATGGTCAAATTTTGAGTTCAAAGCGCACGGCCAATTTTCAAAGCGCATTCTAGCGACTATCATATCTGTTCAACACGTATTTCCAAGTTTATGAGACCAAATCTGGTTTCTTGAGAAAAAAATCATGACGGGAGATATTCATCATTTTCTAACCCGGTATCAGAAGATTTTCGTCTGATATCAAAATCGTGCATAGCAATTCACGTGTATCGATCCCGTGTATTCATTTTAGTGTCCCTTCTGCACCAAATAATTATTAGCCAGGCGGTGTCGGTGTGTGGGGCAGCGGGTTATTGGCATCTAGTGCAACCTGTAAAAAAAGTAAACATACCTATGAGACCATTTTTGGACCATAATGTACATAAGGACCAGTGATTGCACTGACAAAATTTCATTGATATAGCTCTTTCACTTCTGGGCGATTTCTAAAACTTTTTGATACCCCCTCGTATATCTTTCACGAACAGACTGTTTTAATTTCAATTTGATAAGTTAACCATTTTTAATAGTATAGTCACCAAATCACGTTTAAATCAAAGCACCTCGAATAATTCAATGTTTTAAATTTGCTCATATGATCCCTTTTATTTATTTCAAGGCATTTTTTGGTTAATATCAAGGCTGTAAGGGCTTTATACCTTACATCAGCGTATCCCGCGTGTGTTTGGTTCAAGGCGAGTCTCTTCTCATGGCTGTTACCTCCTGGGGATCACATGCATGTTTTAAGTGTCAAATATGACTATTGTAGAAATACTACCCACGATTTGTTCTAAATATATACAGCTAGCAAATCTCTGCGGGAAAACAAGGTGAAGAACGGTTAGTTTCAACAAAAATACAAAAACAATACGTAAATATGCAAATAGTACACATTACAACCGATTTTTATAACAGCGTGGAATTCAATTCTTATAGTGGTTGTATATGCGTATGATATAAGAATTGCGTTTGAAGGTGATTGTTGTGGGCTTGCATATAAATTAACAAACACGCAAATGAATAACATCAATCATCCTGTTAATTCTATTTCCACATTATTCCAGTTGTGATACAAAAAATATCATGTAACGGCGTTCTCAGGTAAAGTTTTATTTTATTTTCATAATAAGTTTAAGCATTGGTGAGTGTCTCGCCATTCAACTATAAAACGTCTTGTTCCCAGCTATTTTCAATAGCGTGATTCGTCCGCTCAGCTATCTCCAATAGATATTATTCAAACATCTTGTACTCAGCTATCTTCAGCAGATAGCATTTTCAAGCGTCGTGCACCCAGCTAGCTTCAGTAAATAACATTATTCAAACGTCTTGAACCCTGCTATCTTAAGTAGATAGCATGATTCAAACGTCTTATACCCATCTATAACCGTAAATAGCATGATTTAAACGTCTTGTACCCTGCTATCTTCAGTAGATAGCATGATTCAAAGGTCTTGTATCCAGCGATCTTCAGTGGATAGCATGATTCAAACGTCCTGTACTCAGCTATCTTCAGTAGATAGCATAATTAAAACGTCTTGTATTCAGCTATCTTCAGTAGATAACATTATTCAAACTTTTTGTATCCAGCTATCTTCAGTAGATAGCAATATCCAAACATTTACAATTGCACAGCTATCTTCAGTAGATAGCAATATTCAAACATTTAGGAAGCTACCTTCAGTATATAGCAATTTTGAAACATTTACACAGCTATCTTCAGTAGATAGCAATATCCAAACATTTACATTTACACAGCTATCTTCAGTATAGATAGCAATATTCACACATTTAGCCAATATCTTCAGTAGATAGCAATATTGAAACATTTACCCAACTATCTTCAGTAGATAGCAATATCCAAACATTTACATTTACACAGCTATCTACAGTAGATCGCAGTATTCACACATTTAGCAAGCTATCGTCAGTACATAGCAATATTGATACATTTACCCAGCTATCTTCAGCAGATAGCAACATTTAACCATTTACCCAGCTATCTTCAGCAGATAGCAATATTGAAATATTTAGCCGCTATCTTAAGTAGATAGCAATGTCCAAACATTTACATTTATTTACACAGTTATCTTCAGTAGATAGCAATATTCAAACATTTACCCAGCTATCTTCAGTAGGTAGCAATATTCAAACATTTATCCAGCTATCTTCAGTAGATAGCAACATTCAGACATTTAAACGTCCTGTATCCAGCTATCTTCAGTAGATAACATTATTCAAATCTCTCGTACCCAGCTATCTTTAGTAGATAGCATGATTCAAACCTCTTGTACCGGCGATCTTCAGTAGATAGCATGATTCAAACGTCTTGTACCCAGCGATCTTCAGTAGATAGCATGATTCAAACGTCCTGTACTCAGCTATCTTCAGTAGATAGCATAATTCAAACGTCTTATACCCAGGTATCTTTAGTAGATAGCATGATTCAAACGTCTTGTACTCAGCTATCTTCAGTAGATAGCATGATTCAAACGTCTTGTACCCAGCGATCTTCAGTAGATATCATTATTCGAACGTCTTGTACCTAGCTATCTTCAGTAATAACATGATTCGAACATCCTGTATCAAGATATTTATCCAGCTATCTTCAGTAGATAGCAACATTCAGACATTTAAACGTCCTGTATCCAGCTATCTTCAGTAGATAACATTATTCAAACCTCTTGTACCCAGCTATCTTCAGTAGATAGCATGATTCAAACCTCTTGTACCCGGCGATCTTCAGTAGACAGCATTATTCAAACGTCTTACACCCAGCTATCTTCAGTAGATAGCATAATTCAAACGTCTTGTACTCAGCTCAGCTGTCTTCAGTAGATAGCATTAATTATTCAAACGTCTTACACCCAGCTATCTTCAGTAGATAGCATGATTCAAACGTCTTGTACTCAGCTCAGCTATATCTTCAGTAGATAGCATGATTCAAACGTCTTGTACTCAGCTCAGCTATCATCAGTAAATAGCAGGATTCAAACGTCTTGTACTCAGCTCAGCTATATCTTCAGTAGATAGCATGATTCAAACGTCTTGTACTCAGCTCAGCTATCATCAGTAAATAGCAGGATTCAAACGTCTTGTACTCAGCTCAGCTATCATCAGTAAATAGCAGGATTCAAACGGCTTGTTCTCAGCTCACTTTAGTAGATACATGATTCATTAGATATTAATATATTTGTGAATATTTTGCAATGCACAAGATGTGCTAAGCTCCATGGCGGAGGGTACCAGCGTGTATCGTTAAATATGTGTCACAGACAATGTGACTGATTTATAAACCAAATAATATTAATGTCTGAGACAAAATGACACCGAGTTGAGTAGGGAGTGATTGAAAGAGAGAGAAGGGGGAGACAGCGGCACAAAAGCGAGGTAAATAAAACAGAAAGACAGTGTATGTATAAAGAACCTTCGGAGAGAGCGAGAGGTGAGAGGAAAGAAAACGACAGACAGAGAAGAGGGAGAGGAGGATGGAGGGAGATGGGAGAGATAGAAAGAGAATTTTAGTGTACAATCTCGGTGCTATGGATATATCATGTAACATTTGTTACCTTTACCTTTATTATATTGCTAAAACCATCGCAAACTAAATAAATACAAACTAAACCCTCAGATTATATTGACATACGGAAAGGATTTGAAAGTGATTTGAAATCCATTATGTAGCATTTGCTTGTTTTGCACACGATTCAGTTGTTTTTAGCAAAACTTTTATCCCCATGTTTTACTCATCCTTTCAAATACGAAGGAACATGTATCTGTGACGTTATAATGTTAAATGTGACTGTTATTAGCCTTAAAAATGGTAACCAAATACATGTGATCGAAGATCAATGGCGAATGGACGCAAGCAGCCGCCTCTTAGCCGTGTATGTCGGGGACTTCTTAATGGATAGAAGAATCAATAGTAGTCCTAAGGCCCCTCAAACTGCTCAATCAAATCCGAGTGAAAAGTTGCCAATATGTATATTTGCATCATCGTTTTAATGCCACGATGTCTTTTTCGTATCTCCCCTGACATTGGCCGTTTTAGAAGGTTTCGATTGCATTTATACTTTTGTATTCTTTTCATTCGGTTTCTATCGGGGCTGTCGAGGTGTTTTCTTAAACGCATAATACCAAAAGCCATGCTCTTAATGCCAAATGAAGTCCCTAAAGTGTTGCCCATTTTGTGCGGATGCTTTAAAAGCTTTGCAATATTTATGTCTTAAAAATGAAGCTAGGCGATTTAAAAGACATTTTACTTGCTGTATGCAAATATAATGCGAGAGGCACGATAAAAAAGAATCTTTTAGCTGGAATGAATGGATGCGATTGAGCACTAGACGTACCTCATTAATTCTCAATTATTCTACTCATAATACTGTGTAGGGATTAAGATCGTTTTGACTAGCGCATTTGATATTCTAAAATGAAAATGTTATGAGGATTGGAGTGTTATTGTTTCGAATGCGCAAATGGGTTTTTTGAAAGGATGTCAAAGTTGTGATGAAACTTGCCATTTTAACTCGATACTTATTCACTCTTGTGGCTGTTCTACCTGACATTCAGTCTTTGCATATCACTCCCTCCGTTAAAGGCAAGCATTTCATTCATCATTTAAAATAGCTGTAAACCGTTGAATGCCACATATCAATATGGGGTGTGGGGGGTGTGTGGGGGTGTAGGGGTGGGTTGGGGTGTGTGGATCTCTTTTTTTCTTCTTTTTTTTTGTATTAATCTTTCTTTGTAATTATTTAATTAATATTACGAGTTCACCTGAAACGCTTTCTTTAGATTGCCTAGGCCTAACATTTTCAAACAGAAACCTCGGAATTGATTGTTACTATTTTTTCAGCAGCGTTAACAATTACCAACACGTGATGATGCGTCAGCATTGTCAGTGAAATACAAACGTATAAACAGCAACAACAACTATAACAAAATGGCACAAACAAAAGGAGAAGAATGGCGTCTAAATATTTACATTTGAGCTACTTTGCGTAACACAGACACCAACAAAATGTCACCGATATCTGCCTATAGTCATTCGTCTTTTATATTTTGGATGGAAAATTGACAAATTTAATATGGACGGAGGAGCATTTCAAAGGTGTTATTGATTCAATGTTGGGGCAGAAAGTGGCTTTTGGTTAATGCATTCTGCCATTCTCAGGTTTTTCTCGTCTGATAAATGGGCTATATATAACTATATATATGTATGGTTATCGGTAGGGTTGCGTCGTGCTACTTTTGTTCAAATGTAACAAATATGGCATTTAGTGGCTTCTGCTTTCGCGCTTGTTTGTTATAAATATATACCATAATGTTTTTGGACGCTAATGCCGCATAAGTGCGTTTGTTTAATGTTTGACAAACCGATAGCTATTATATACAACATCCGGGTGAGTTGGAAAAATCTGCAATATAAAAAAAACATATTTATATATATTCCATTTGTTTCATAATTTTTTTAACATTTTTTTTACAATTTCCGCCCTTTTTTCTTTTGATAATCCTTTTTTTGCCCTTAAAGCCCCCCCATCATACGCACAGCATGTCTATTTATGGTAAAAATGATGCAACGTTTATTCATGCTTTTGCTTTATGTTGCATTTCCTCCATATTTTGTTAATTACATTTTTTGACGTTTCTCTATTTCCCTGTGCGTGTATTTTTGTTGCATATCAAGTGAATGAACGTTCAACTCATGCCTTGGTTCAACTGAACTAATACTTAAACATGATTAAGCGATAATAATATCCCGAGAAGCCGAATTGAAGTTCATTCAATGTAGACAAAAAATGGTGGACAATGAATCACTGCATGTCGCACACACCTTGACACAGTATGCTCGTATCATACTATCAGTCGCAACGAGCGTATTTCGTGTCTAAAGCGATCGACAATATTAGTCGCTAGCATGTCTCAGCGATATTAACCGTGCAGGTGAATATAAGGCAACTTTCTAACAACGGTCGCTAACCACGAATGAACGCTGAGTAACGATTTACAATCGCTAATGGCGTTTGATCACCAGCGACTGCTAGTATGAAATGGGCGTTAACGTTGTAACCTGTTGCTTGTGTATTCTCATGCACGGAGCGCCGGGCTGTGGAAAGTTAACACTATTCTACCCTGGTATGGTAGGCCCTATTAGCGTTTTCAGTGCATGTTTGTGCGAATAGCTCTCTTCGGTTTTTGGTTGGTTTCATTTTGACACAAAACTAGAATTTTCTATAATTTTAATTTCCTTGATGTAAATATTTTGTTTCGGTTGATTCACGAATTCGCACAGCTATGATATTCGATGGCAACAGCATTTTGTGGTATTTTTATTACAGAATTGTTCTGTTTTAAAATGATAAATACCCGTTGACAAATTTCTCGCCATCCTTGTGCTATAAACCCAGCTAAAACAAAACGGAGTGTTTAGGTCTAATGGTTTTAAATGTGTTTGGTTTGGGTTAAAACGTTTTGATAAAATTCAAAAGTCCTGAAAACGTTTTTTTTTTAAATTTTAACAATTTTTTACAAAATGCTATTGTAAAGTATTTTGGTAAACATTTTTGCAAAACATTGAGAAGAAATCCATTTTTGCAAGAATATTCAAGAAATTACCAACAAATATCTGGAAAATTATAGCTTATAATTATGAATTACGTGAAAAAAACGTCAAGTTGCTATTAAATTAAACAGTGCAAATTGTAAAAGCACGCAATACAAATAGGACAAAAAATAGGTATTAATGGATGTTACCATGGGAACATATTTTTCTGCTTATTGTGCAATCTCCTCCAATTCAATGTTGAATATCAACAACACAATTTACAATACAAACTTTTCTATGTCAAGCAAACGATTTTTCCCTTTTTGTTGTCAAAATGATAAAAAAAAAGGGGATTTCACAGACCTGAGACTTGCAGCTTTCTAGTGGATTTAAGCTTTTTTGTTGGTAAAATCTACGCGTTTTTTTTCTGCCCAATTGTAGCTATTTTACCCCAATTTAACGTTGTTTTAAAGCTTTTCTTCTGCATTTTCTTTTTTTTTTCTCAGGAAAAGGGTAGTTTCAGGTGTAATTTCAAACTGTGATATTTGTAAGTAGGCTATTGACTTATTAGTCAAGTTTTTCATCTTAAAATATAAGTTTCTTAACAAAGGAGTAAAATACCACTGTTCTCATTAATGTCAGAGATCTTGCCCCCTCCCCAAAAAAAAATCAAAACAAAAACAATTTTCGCGGCAATTTTGGGAAAATCTCGTGATTTTTGACACTTTTCTGAAAGTTTTGGATGCCGCCATGTGCTATATATTCTCACCATTGTATGACGCATGTTTAATGGCCATGGCCATGTGATTTATCCCTACAGCTACACCAATTTTATATCCCGTTTTCGGTTCAAAAATTATTAAAATATATTTGTCAAGCAAAACTCATTGAAACAAACCCCCTCCCTCTTCCGTCTATAAGTTTTGCGTCAATCATATTCGATCCTGAAGTCGGACCTTAAGGTCTCGTCTTCACTTGGGGTTTACTCTACAATAGCCTTCGTTCGTTGCTCACCTATTTATATTCTTGCTCTTTAGGGTGCACATCATAATTTTTCAGGAAATAAATGATGTATCTTTGCGATTTCAGCATAAAGACACGACTTTTCCATCTCCATTACCAGATAAAAGAATAGATTTGGTTCTTGGTGGCGTGCACCCTCTCAGCGCTCCACTTTGTAAGTTCTTGTGACTGAGTGGATGACAGACGAACCTCAAATATTGACAAAAGTCTACCCAACTTTGAGAATCACCCTGAAACCACGGGAAATATATGAGTCAAACTTCATTACAAATCGTTATCTACCGATCAAGTGATGCTGCAACTTTTTCGCTCGATAAATGTTTCACATTTCCCCCTTATGTGATATCTGATATCTCCCATCAACGTTTCCCCCTCTAAGTTGGAATCTTTCTCTAAGTCAAATACCTCCTTGTTTCTATTCGTGTTAATGATCAGAAGTAGTTATGCCTTCATATATACACCTAGAGGACTATGAGAAATGACATTGCCTATAGCTGTCGGGAACTTGATTTTCACACCGTTGTTAATGTCACCCAAATTGGGAAGTACATGATATTGAACAGCCTCCAGCAAAAGTGACATATCCATTAGGTTTTAAACAATACACAGCTAGCAAGACTTTATTATCAAGTTGTTGGACGTATCATTCCTTGAGCAATTTTGGATGTTCTGCATGTAGGAGTCAAATAGGTCCTTTTTTGCATTTTATGCTCAATACGTTGTCAGGAAGAGCATGGTACTCGTCTTATATTTGATAACTAGAATCGAGATTCTTATCCGATTTTGTAATACGACATGAGAAAAGTACTTTAAGGTTACACTGACCGGCCGGCTGCCATTTGTAAAGTTCTTGTTCAAATTTCTATGTAGATAATTTTACATTGATATTTATATATAAGTAATTCCAAATTAGTGTTGCTATCTACCAATGATAGCACATAGTTCTGGTATACAGTAGGCTTATATGGTGTTGTTATCTACCTTTGATACGTATGTAACCAGGGGTGTATAGCCAGCTTTTTTGGTCAGGGGTGGCAAAATAAAATTTCGGGGGCACAGACGAAACAAATTACAGTTGCATCATAAAATACATAGAGACTGTATGTCTTCGAGCTTCCAAAACAAAGGTGTTATTTGGACGATGTACGCGCGTAGCGCACAAAATTTGGTATTTTACACTATTTTCGCCCATTATCAGAATGGAAAGGGCTTTATCTTTACAATGTGCGTGCGTAGGGCGCAAAAATTTGGTATTTTACACTATTTTGGCCCATGATCGGGCTGAATTGCCCCTTTTCCTTTCCTTTGCCCTCCTGATTTTCTCTTTTTTTTGTCAGAGGGGCACTTTTTTCTTTCATTTTTTTTGTGGCACTCTGCCCCCCGAATCAGTGACCAATTTAATGGCGGAACCCATTTGTTCGAAACCTTGGTACCAATTTTATAAATAGCATGTCAGCAAATCAATCGACATCAAAGGAACAATGCGTTACGTAATATATTTCCCCTTCTACATATCAACCCTCCTTGTATGGAACAACCTGTTGATCTATACCTGATACATGTAGCACATAGGTATGGTGTGCGTGTTGCTATCTACCTCTGATAACACATGGCAATTTTACTGTTACTTGCCACAACGAACCAATAATTAGGTCCGTACAGCCACTAAATCAGCGAAGTACCTAAGTACCTGGGGTTAGCAGTCAAGTTAGCTGATAGATAAGGCGTTCGACTGTCATGGTGCGAGAGGTTGCGGGTTCGAACCCTGGCGGTGCCTATAGTACGCTCTCGTACCCGTGGAAAATTGAGTTAGCTTGAAATTCCCCTGGACAAGGAACTTACTGCTCATTGTCTCGTTGTAACCCGTACAAAACTCGGGGAGCTGATCATGGTTGCGAAGGTTCAAGTATTTGTGGAATGTTTAGGGTGTGCTTTCTTGCAGCAACAAAGTCCCTGAATTGTTGTTAAATGATTTATGGAATGGCGTGGAGCCGTAGTGCAGTGGTCAGCGATAACCTGTAAAGTGTGCTGAGGCTTGTGGAAATTTTTAGCTCTTCATTGTTCCGAAATTTATAATGTAGTTCCCTGTGATGTCAATGAAACTCAAAAACATACTTCAAATTACTAAAATGAAATTGTCAGATTCATTTTAGATTGGATTCTAGATCTCATTATACTCTCTTAAATGGAAAGATTGGGGTGAGGGAAAAGTCCAAATTAAGATTGAGAAATCAGTCTTAAAGATTGAAAATTCAAACTAAATGCCATTGCATTTTCAATCTTATTTTAGACTTTTCCCTCAACCCAATCTTTAAGATTGAATTTTCAATCTTTGGTTTTAAGAGAGTATGGTCAGGCAAAGCTCGATAGCCTTGTGCTGTTTAACATTAAAGATATAGAGTTAAACAAATCAAATTCAATCATCAGCTGATGCTTTTAGTCTTTCATGATCTCTCCACACTGTATCTCAGCTATAATTTTACACAAACAGTTTTTGAACGTTTACACAATATTTTCTCATACATATTATATTATTTATGTATTGTGCATTTTAATGTGTAACAATAGCTCAATTCAGTGTATTCTGTCTTTATATTTAGAATAAATATCTGATATAAAGTAAAGTCTCAGCTAAATCCGCGAATCCATAATGGAGTTTGTGTTTAACTTTTCTTATTTCTCACAAACTTGAAATTGCTTACCGAATGGAGTTTCTTCATCACTTTCGAATGACAGAGGATTACACTTTCAAAAACTTGCCTTTTGTCTAAAAACATTTTATTCTCTCTCCGTGTGACAATTAAATATTTTGTACCCAGTGTGGCTAGAATTGTACACATTGAAAAAAAAAGTAAATAATTATGTTATTTTCGAGATTCAAATAATCGATCTAAAGAAAAATTCAAACTGTTTAGCCATAATAGACTTTACCGAAAAGTTTAATCGGAAACTTTACCTCTATTCTAACCATAGGCCTATAGTGTGTAACTCATCAGAATTATTGGACAAGTTCTTAAAGTTTGAGTAACAAAAAGTATGGTTCTGTCTGTAATAAAAGCCACAATTTACAAGTTACATTTTGCAGTAAATCATATCGCTTTTATCTTACAGAAACTTGACATGTTAATTAAAGTCTTGCAGATGGATCTAAGTCCTTGTGGTTCTTTGAGTTAAGCTAATTAATCCAAAACAGAACTTATTATATTATACTTTATTTTATTATGTGAATTTTAGAAACTGTAAACGAAAGCTTGAGTTGAAGCAGTGATTACAAGCCTATACCCACCATTCTGCCTTATCATTATAACCATATTCATCAGCAATATTTGTGTTGGGGTGGGTGCGCTTGTGTATCGTTGGTGGGTTGGGTGTGATGTCTGTGTTGTTTGGGGGTGGTTGATCGGTTGGGTGGGATGTGCATGTAATGGTGTTATACTCCAACATTGCCAATCGGTTTTACCTCGAATGTACGCGGTGTATACATATATGTCGGTACCCATACACACCTGGGTGGCGAGAGGCAAATTAACCTAATGAAAATCGGGATTCTTTGCTTATAGTTCACGTCAAGATATACAAAAGGAACATTCAAAACAAGGTAGGTCCCGTTGCGTATTGGATTCCTCATTCTCAAACATTGCCATCACATTACTTACGTGATTCAGCGCATCTCTCTAGATTTGATTGTATTTTACAAATCAACAAAAAGGAACTTCTCCAATGCTATTTGCATGCATGCCACTTTTTAAATTACTTTCTACTTTTGCAGTTTCATTCCTTAACAAATTTATGCAGATTGGACGCATTTTTTTTTTGGCTCCAAATTTCCGTAAGCGAACTGGGCTGCATCTGAGCGGGTGATTGTCCTAGCGAAACGAAAAAATGTGGGCTTGCAATGGCGCATGGCTAGGCCTCTGCATATAGCGACGACGCTGGATGACCGACCTCTGCCTGATACAATTTGCTTTCACCACTTCTTATTTCCACAAACATTTCCTTTCGCCATTTCTGTAGGGAAACTTTTAGCCCGCGCGTGATGCTAGTTACACTTCCGTTACTTCCTTTTCACGGGCTCTGGTTTCCGCTGCAAGCATTTTGCGCATTTTCCCAACTCGTAGTACAGCACCAATCCTAAAGAGAACCATACACTTGAGAGTCAGGGGAGGGTAAGCTCTTTGAAGCATTACCAGCCATCACCCACAGGGATACCTTAAGGCATAGAGCTCCACTTCACCTAACAACATCATACACACCGCACCAACTTTAATACACTTTGAACAGACAACACGTATGCAGTTTGTAGCAGCACGAATTGCTACATTTTTTCTTTTTGAGTGATCTTTCTAGTGGCATCAGTGTAAATTATTTTATGTAGAATATCGGCTGAAATGACAGGAAATCAAACGACAAGAAACTACTGTAATGCTTGGAGGCGATTGTATGATCTTCTTCCCGACGGAAATGGTTCTTTTTTCAACGATACCCCCAAGGAATTAAACAAGCGTTGAAAAATGAAATCAGAACGCTTAAAATGACAAGAACTGAAGAATGAAAAAAGCAGAAGGGAATCCATGATAAAGGGGTTTGGTAATGAAGAGGGAGTTAGTAGCAGTACCACTTGAGAGAGAGTGGTAGATTAAAAGTGAGATTTCAGCTAACTCACTTTATATTCACACTTATTCTAAGAACCTGCATTTGTTGTATCAGGCTATATTATGCAAATTAGCATGTAAACATGTGTCAATTTCATCTTGAAATATGTACGATCCCAGATGAAACCGTTCTTTTTTCACTACTTGCATATAGTTACTTGTCATGTGTGTTGGAAAGTAGTTCAGGTTATACTTTGGGTGAGCGCATTCGCAATAATGTACTTTTAAAACGTTTTAGAGATATTGAACAAATTGGTTGTTTCTTAATTAGCAGCATGTTTGCCAATAGAATATTCTATGGTTTAGCTGAAAGAAAAGCACGATTTGAAGCAGGAACTTACTTAAATAGGGAACACGCAAGAATTGGTTTCACGGATCTAACTTAATGGAAAGAAACCATATGCTTCTTGAAATGGCGTGAATTCGTATCTTAAAAACTATATAATCATCTGAATAACTTCTCTGTATACCGGTCAACTTTTTATAAGAATGGAATTTAGCTATTGATTTTTACTTTCTAAATTGTTTACATTTTTTATTACTCTTAAAGACGAAAAAGGAACGTGGGTCCACTAATGTTTTCATATAGGCCCTATACTTTATAATGTTCTGCAATTACGTTTGAAATAAATTCAAAATCATGATTGTACACACTTAATTGCAAGTTTTGATTTTATTTTCCTGCCTCATATAAATACAAAAGATTCAAATATCTTAAAGTAAATATTGATACAAATATTCAAATAAACTCAAATTTAAACAAAATATCGTCTCGAGCAATGCTGAATGCTTCGATTTTGACACTGTTGACAACCTGTCAACTGTCTTTTAAGCTAAGATAGCATAATATTTACCAAGAGTTTGTTAATGCAATAAAACTGACCACAGTTTACTAATGAATGTTTCTGTCATCGTTATGTTTGACTTATAATGGCGAGTGATACTTTAAGATCATTCAAATATCCAAATGTATGATAGCTGCCCAGAGTCAACAAAGTGTATGTACAACCCACTGCAGCATGCCACTAATATTGTCACTATTAATGTCAGCATGTCAGCATGTCAGTAATATTGCTATCTACTGAAGATAACAAAAATTGCCCTTCTTGGTATAATTACTTTTAAAGCGAGAAAAAAGTTAAATTATAACTTTTGAATCATGTATAGTTTTTCTTCAGTGCAATAGAAAATCAATTTCATACGCTCTTATGAGTATGGTAAACTTTACACTCAGGGAGTGGTAGGCTTAGCATTGCTATCTACTGAAGATGACATTTTAATGTTGAACATGATATGGCGGTCTTCGATCAGATTGCATTTCCTGCTCGCAATTTCTTATATAAATAACTGAAGTATCATTTTGTTTACATATTTATTGCTTTATTATTCCTGACTTATATGCGCTTTGTTTTGCCGTCAAGATAATACTGTATACTCTTTTTCCAGGTACATGCTTTTATCTTCAAGACCTGTGATCAACAATTGTTTTCGTTTCAAATTTTGCAAAACAATTTTAAAATGTGTCTTTTCTAACGAATGTTCAGTGTTTAAGGACACGTACGGAATAAGGTATTCAACGATAATTGTGCACATATTTGACGATGAGTGTATAGGGCCTACTAAGTACAACATGAACTGTGCAAGCGAGAAGTTTTCAGACCAGTCACGAGTGCTGAAAATATATACAAGACTATTTGAACTATAGCCATGATAGCCGGCGGACAGTCGATGTACAGATGCAAAGAACAAATTGCTCTTCGACAAATGACCTTGGATATTTATCATAATTATGAGGTTCAATGTCTCAGCAGTAAGAGCTAACGGAATCACAGTCGGGAGACCCATTGGTTCCACTAGGACAGCGTAACATTTTGTGCAATTGAGCGATATTACCCCAATGTGGGATCATTCAGCTTATTTTGACGAAGAGTCCCAACTAACCACTGGAAAAAATAAAAGACAATACGTTTACCCACATATTTCAGCTGGTGTAACTTTCATCTCCAGTGATTATTTGTTACACTGAACAATCTCAATATAATACTTAGCTCTTGCAGTCCTGCCTTGATTTCCTTGTCGGCAAAAAAGTGGCTTCAATAATCATTCCTCGCAGTACAACCCTAAATTGGTCTTATAACCCAAAATGCTGTGAACTGGCATTGGTTAAATGAATTAAGCTGCAGAGTTGAGTAGTAATCTAGTTGTTTTAATCGAGTCTAGGCCAGTGAGTAATTAGACT
The DNA here is from genome assembly GCF_039555335.1 of Amphiura filiformis. Lineage (NCBI taxonomy): Eukaryota > Metazoa > Echinodermata > Ophiuroidea > Amphilepidida > Amphiuridae > Amphiura > Amphiura filiformis. The sequence goes on along the minus strand of NC_092630.1, from coordinate 80,856,610 downwards.
GCTCTGCGGTCTCAAGATAATAACAATGTAATTATTTCGACAATTTAGCTCCCGAGAAAAGGGTAATTTCTGCAATTCTATAATGCCAAGAGCTTTGAAGGGTTGCGATTTAACCGCACATCTTTCTTTTTGTGCTATTTCTGTTTTCCTTTACTTGTTTCAAATTCTGTCTTTGGATTATGTAACATTTGGTATTGTGTTTGTTTGTTTGTGTGTGTGTTTGTATATATGTTGCATACTTCTACTAATAAGGCGGGTGATTTTCCCGAATCACAATGTCTATACCTTTTTCTCTATTCAGTTTAAAATTGCCCTCTATTTTGCAAATTTTCTCCTTTATTTATACCTTTGCGCCTTTTCGGTATCTTTCTGGTTTCTTTCTATTGAAAATATTTAGCTTTGCGGTGTTAGTGAATGAAGGGACAGCATACAGCTTCCTTAATAGCTCATATTCCATGGGTCTGTGGACTCATGTGTCCATACGGATCAACTGGACAAACAAACAAATATATATAGAAACAAACTGGATTTAACCCCTTCTCATCGAAAGAAATGGACTAGAAACAAATGCACAAAGGGACGCCTTGAAACGCCAAACTTTTCGAATGTGTCCTTAACAAGAAAAAAAAAGCAGCTCTAGCTTGCAGCGATCAGGAAGGTGGCAAGTTTTCAAATAAGTATGCATTGGCCTATAGTACTAGTATTATATTCATGAATATCTTGGTGTCGCGTTATATCTTTCACTTGCATGCAAATCTGGCCATGAAGACAGCTAGTATTTTCGCTTTCAAATCTCCTTGCGCGACCGTATATTTCTCTTGCATGACGCTCTAATACTTCAAAGCTTGTTTCCAATGATTGAAAAGTTTTCACTTAAAATCAAAGAAATTAAGAGTAGATTTTATCCTGCGTTTTATTTGATTCTTTAGCCAAACTGAATCCCATGCGGTATGAGTGATCGCAACCCCGCGGCACAATACTCGGGAGTGTCAGTCGGACTGATCCTCTTGTGTTTCTTCTATTTTGTATTATGTACACCCGCGCAAAATTCATCCTTGCTCAAAATGTTGACAAATATTTTGTTCATTTGCAGGAATTATCGTGATTTTTGCCGCGCCTTAAGGCCCGGGTAAAGAAAGAAGAGCATAAGACCGCCCGATTTGCTGCTAATCAAGTCCTAAAGGTAACCAAAGATTTACAAGCAAGTGATCTATGGCATTAGGTCCCTGGAGATGCGAATGATCTGGGTAAAGTAGGGAGGGCACCCGTCAGATATCGCCGCCATTACCATATAACCCTTTTGTAAGGTGTAATACCTGACGGAATAATACCAGTGCTAAAGTTGCCCTCCAGTCCTCCAGATTGAAAACAGCTAAGAGAAATGACATGTATGTGAATGCCCGTTTCACACAATAAAATCTAGCTTTTCTTTTTAGAGCATGTAACTGCGGTGTATAACACTTCATCGTATATCAGGGGACTCTGCCTCCTTTCAACCCCTTCGGTTTCAGGCAAAGTTACAGATTTGACTTTTCGCAGATTTACGCGCTCAAATCTCTGTATTCCATATTGCATAGTTGCAATGCATAACATGTGACGTCAGTAGTGTGTGTATTAGCACCCTGCTATAGCCCCAATCGTAATCATGAGCGAAAAAATCCCGAGTGGTTCTTTGCTTGGCTTCAGGCGCTGTATTCTCTCTCTTTGAATTTTGCCGCGACAACACTTGCGTGCAAAAATTCTAACTCTCAATAGGGACATGCTCTTGGTTTTTTGTACAGAAGAAATCACTGTTTCTACATAGATACGATTGAATTGGGTTGGTTTGTTAAATTACGAGCGGTCACTGTCGCCCGCCTTGCGATTATAGTGTGTTACAAGTTCGCCAACAGGGAAACGTGCATCTTATTCCGAGCTGATTCCCCCTGTCGAAACTTATCACTCTTAAGCCAACACAGGTCACAGTGCCACCTACAAAATTGTATTCACAAAATGAGTAGTTGCGGGCAAAAAATTAAGCAAGATGGGTGACACTGATTCCTGACACACTCTCTTTTTCTTACACGAAATATCCACAGACCCTAGACGAAGTCTGTAATGAATGACGCGTATTGCAGAATCGTGTGCAGGATTGTTGGGTGCGGAGGTATATAATTATGACAGTAGGGAGGGGTAGCTAAAATGATGTCTCGAAAGTCAAGAACAATGTTGAAAAATAACATTGGCTACATACCTAAATCGATTATCGTAATTATGATTGTCTATTATACGTAATTTAAAAAGATTATATCCATTAAAACAATGAAGATAGAATATGCATTACGTACGCATGCTCCCTGATCACTTGAGCGTTTTTGTCTTCTCCCGGTAGAGTGGCGAAAGTGCGTTTCCAGTGGGCGCGAATTCTGATCCCTACTCATAGTACCGGTATTTCACTTGCTGCGCATCAATGTTACAAACATCGCACATGATGCGTTTTTGATCAAAATCTTGGTGACGAATATCCATAGATTAATCATTTACACATTTGGGGTATAAGTCGCGCGATGACCAATCCGGTAATTACAGAAATCCTTTACAAGAAACCCAAAACTACGTCATTAAATCGTCAATGTGCGCGCACCTTCGACCAATTGATGATGACGTTATTTTGATTTCTTTACAAAGGTTTGTGGGAATTAACAAAATTGTCAATGATTATTAATCTAAACTTTTCAATTTCTTTGATATTTTCTTCTTCCGTGCAATGACGTCAACACGTTGACGCATCTGTGACGCACGCGAGTCAAAGTGCTGTTTTTGTAATAACGCTTACACCAGACAACACACGCGATTTGCGTGTAATCATTGAATGGACATGTCATATCGATGGCCCCAGGAAGCCAAAGTATACGAATTGTGACAGAAATGGACTGACTGAATGCCTGATAGTTAACTGTATAATCAGTTTGCACAAATGTTTCTACTTGGCGACATATTTTAAATGATATTGATCAATCATTCGTTTTTGTGCTATTGTAAGTGCATTTATCTTGTCACACCCTGAACTCCCCTCCGTCAAAGTATTAATTACCACCATGTTCCGCTCCTGGCTACCAAACTGTCAACATAGAAATTACACCAAATATAACACTTTTGACAAAACCAAAGTTTTTTTTCTCGGTGTCAAATCTTTTTTTTTCATGAGAGTCGTGAAGATGAAATAAAAGATGACATTATTCTTTTTTCATTTGCAATTGTTAACCTTGAAATAACAGCCTAGAGCGAGACATCTTGTTAGCCCAGTGACGCGACAGAAAATGATATTTGATATGTGCAGCATGACCGTCCGTGTGTGAAGATTTATTTAAAAAAACACTAAAGAGTGCCAATGATCTAAATGAACAAGTTTATATTTCTCTTGTAATTTTTAAAAGACTTCATAAGAATTACTATTAGACATATTCACCCGCGTTTTGAAGTAAATTGGAAAATGGGTAATCTATAAACACACAATAAGAACTTCGTATTAGAGTATTTTTGATATTTATTTCAACGATAAGTTGGTTATCACAGTACCGGTGCAGCCGGTATCTGTGTCAGTGCTCGAGCTTTCGTAAGATATGTCTCCGACTTCATCAGGATGAATATCAGGATAGGCCTATATAGTCCCGATGAAGTCAGATACGCATCTGATCTGACGAAAGCTGCACCGGTACCGGTGTGAAAACCGATGGCGTACTCGTACTATAACTTACTATGAATTCCCGAAGAGAAAGCTATATACTTATTTTTGACATTTCTTGGTAGGTTTTACGACGGATACTCAAAATGTAGATCGAATGTTTCTGGCCTTACTTTCCACTGCTTCGTCGGACTGACAACTATTCAACTGCAGGTTTCGTCAGGATTATTCCTGACTTTATTCAAGGGTGTAGATCGGTTGTAAAATATGGGAGTGAAGTGAATTGTCGAAGCCCGCATGGTAAGGTGCGAAGCGCGTTACGCAAGCCTGACGGCGTGGGATCTAGGGGGAAGTCTTCGCCCCCCTGAAACTCATAGCATATACTGATGAATATGAGATGCAAAAGTGGTGCCAAAATGCGACACATACTGTGATAGCAACATGTTTTGTTGCAAGTCTGATTTGTGCAAGCATTTCAATATTAACAATTAAATGAAAAGTATTGGGTTTATAATATAGGTCAATGATCATATTTATTGTATTATCTAAATTGTGCGCATAGCGCACGAAAAAGTTGTGTTTTAGGTTTAAAATTTTGTATATTACCTCACTGTGACGCGTGTTAAAAGTGACGGGGAGGATCTCCCACCTACCCAAGATCTACTGCCATGGTCTTATTTGTGTTTGGACTTTATAATTATGTATCTAGAGCATGACCTTAAGGTCACTTAGTTCCCAGGGTGACCTGGGAAATCATCAGATGAAACATTTAAATTTCACAATCCCTGGAGCATATATACACAGCATATTATATTTACCCATACCCCAACAAAATATCATTTTACAACCATATAGACAATCTTCAAACCCCCATCCCGGTTTTCACCTTTGTTCTAATGCAAACTTACAGGTCACCCTACACAAAAGCATTTCAATATTTCTAGCGGTGATTTTAAACAAATGCATCTTCTGCACCGATCTTGCTTGTGATTCTATACGATCATCTTATTTCATTTAGTAGCGACCAACTTGTTTACCCGGCGGGCTTTTAATAATCATAAGCTAGTCGGTTGTGTGTAATAAATGAAATTGTGTGTCCATTTCCATTCTCAAATCGGTGTTAATATCAAAAAAATGACAATGGACACCAAATATGAATCGATCCTCGCTCAATTTGCAGATATGAAAGGTGCTTCGAACACAATACGAAAACTTGCGGGTGTTTTTTCAATCAACTATTACAAGTTAAGGTGTTAGTAAACCCGCAACACACCAGGGAATTATGATAAGAAAATTGACGCACAAGTGCCCCAGTTTTGTGTTTCTTATAGTTGCATAAACTTTGATGGTAAATTGTGATAACTGTGATGTGGTAAATTAAAGACTCCTTTGGTCAGATTTGCGCATTTTGTATGGTCATATAGAAATATCGAGAGTTTTGTGATAAAAGAAACAAAAATATGACATTAATTTAGATTTATCAAGCTAAATCAGCATATTGAAAGTGTCGCGGCATGAGAATCGCTTAGCTTCATAATATGGTCATTGTCCACTTCCTGAATGTAAACTTTAAATTATATTAAAATGAACGGACGTGCTCTTTTGCGTTTACATCTGCCTATCTGTCTGCAGTATAAGAATCCATAGCCCTTCGACATTGCAATTGTAAAATATAGCTGTGAGGGTCCGAAACTGTGTATATTTTTCTCAAAAATGGACAAAATGAGATATATCTCAGAATCAGCCTGGTATGTATAATCTTTTTTCTTTCTTTCTTCCATATCCACCTATCTAGAGATGGTTATAATCCGATAACGCACCGTATATTGTGTATAGGTGTGTGTTTGCTTATCAATGTTGCAACAAAAATGTATAAGTAAAGAGACAACGGTATTCCGGGATATGGTAAGACTGCATTGATGCTACATTTGCTTATGATATTAATTATAGTCCCAGTCTGTGTACGGGGGTACGTGGATGTAGTGTGGGGGTGTATATGTAGGGGAAACAGGGGGTGGGTGTGTGTGAGTATCTCTCTGTTAGTGTGTAAGTTTCTATGTCTGTATGTGTAGATTTTCAACATTGTAAATATAAGTCCTTCAAAAACATTGGTATTCAGGTTGCGGCAAAATACATTTATGTTCGGAATATCAGTATAAACCATGTAGAGTAGCTTAAACCTGCAACATCTATATGTATCAAGTATGCATATTATGTAACTAGTCTAGTTAATGCAAACTGTTAAGTTACATTTTGTCTGTATAGGCTTAGTACTCGTTCTATCATTCTTCCTTTCTTTGGCGCACATCATAATAACTAACGTAATGTATATTATGTGTTAATATTTGTGTGTTTGCTTTTCGATGTTGCAACAAAAATGTAGTCGCAAAGAGACAACGATATTCCGGGATATGGTAAGACTGCATTGATGTCACATTTGCTTATATTTATACATTTACCGTATATTGTGTATATATGTGTGTGTTAATTGCTTTTCAATGTTGCAACAAAAATGTAGTCGTAAAGAGGCAACGGTCTTCCGGGATATGGTAAGACTGCATTGATGTCACATTTGACGATAATGTATAGACACCCATATTAGTGCGTATAATTATTCAACCATATCCACCATCTATAAATGGTTATAATCAGATAACGCACCGTATATTGTGTATATGTATGTGTTTGCTTTTCAATGTTGTAATAAAAATGTAGTCGTAAAGAGACAACGATATTCCGGGATATGGTAAGACTGCATTGATGTCACATTTGCTTATATTTATACATTTACCGTATATTGTGTATAGGGGTGTGTTTGCTTTTCAATGTTGTAACAAAAATGTAGTCGTAAAGAGGCAACGGTATTCCGGGATATGGTTAGACTGCATTGATGTCACATTTGACTATAATTTATACATTTACCGTATATTAGTGCGTATAATTATTCAACCATACCATTTATTCACCCATCTATAAATCCATTTCGTATAATCCGATAGCGCACCGTATATTGTGTATATGTGTGTGTTTGCTTTTCAATGTCCTTTAACAAAAATGTAGACGATAAAGAGTCCGATATTAGGATACCAATAAGACTGCATTGATGTCAACATTTGTTATATTTATACATTTGGTCTATAACCAATATGTCTATAGGGGTGTGTTTGCTTTTCAATGTTGTAACAACAATGTAGCCGTAAGGAGGCAACGGTATTCCGGGATGTGGGAAGACTGCATTGATGGCACGTTTGATTATAATTAAAAGACACCCATATTAGTGCGTATAATTATTCAACCATATTCACCCATCTATAAATGGTTATAATCAGATAACGCACCAAATAGTTATTAGACTATATGGTGTGTTTGCTTTTCAATGTTGCAACCAACAATGTAAACGTAAAGAGACAACGGTATTCCGGGATGTGGTAAGACTGCATTGATGCTACATTTGCTTATATTTATACATTTACCGTATATTGTGTATATATGTGTGTGTTTGCTTTTCAATGTTGCAACAAAAATGTAGTCGTAAAGAGGCAACGGTATTCCGGGATATGGCAAGACTGCATCGATGTCACATTTGACTATAATGTATAGACACCCATATTTAAGTGCGTATAATTATTCAACCATATTCACCCATCTATAAATGGTTATAATCCGATAGCGCACCGTATATTGTGTATATGTGTGTGTTTGCTTTTCAATGTTGTAATAAAAATGTAGACGTAAAGAGACAACGGTATTCCGGGATGCATTGATGCTACATTTGCTTATGATATTAATTATAGTCCCAGGCCCAGTCTTGTATATGGGAGTAAGTGAATGTGTTTGCTTTGTCAATGTAGGGGGAAACAGAGGGGGTATCCTCTGTTAGTGTGTCAAAAAACATTGATATTTGGGATATGCAGCAAAAATACATTGATGTTTGGAATATCATTATATAAACCATGTAGAGTATTAAACCTGCACAACATCTAGTGTATATCAAGTATGCATAATGTAACTAGTCAAATCAATGCAAACTGTTAGGTTACGATTTGCACTGTATACGGTATTGTGTTATTGTGTTCGTTTTTATTTATTTCTCCCTTTCAATTTGTAATAAAATAAGCCGTAAAAACGAATGGTTCTCGTCCCCTCCCTCCTCAAGTTCTGGGATTTGTCAGATTTTTTTCCTTCAGATTTTTCCAAACTTTTAAAACTTTGGAATACTTTAGGAACACTTTATACATATAAATAAAGTTTATTAGAAAACATGGATCACTTCCAAGACTTTTTGTGGTACTACGGTATATAGGGGGTTTATTCCTCAGAATCTCACATTAAAAAAAAAAAAGCAAAAAAAAAAGAAAAAAAGGTTTCATCCTTTCCTCGAGCACTGTTTGAAAAGACCGAAAACTACTAACAATGCTAATTTTACATCGGAAGAAAAAAACATCCCTCCCTCATCAATTCATGAAAATGCTCTGGACACCTTGGTCTGGGGTGGACATTTTAAAAATGAATTTAGAAGAGCAGCAACGACATCACTTGCATTACATTCCAGATGTTAAATCTACATCATATGCAAAACATTATTCAACCACATTCACCCATCTATAAATGGTTATAATCAGATAACGCACCGTATATTGTGTAGGGGTGTGTTTGCTTTTCAATGTTGCAACAAAAATGTAGTCGTAAAGAGGCAACGGTATTCCGGGATATGGTAAGACTGCATTGATGTCACATTTGCTTTTATACGTAGTCGCCCGTAGTGCGTGTCTGTGTGGGAATAGCTATGAATGGAGATTTGGATAGCTATGAATGAGGGATGGGGAGTATTTGGTAAATAACGAGGACCTACATATGGGTGACACATCCAAACGAGGACGTCCTCGGTTTGAAACTAGGCCCAGGATGACGTAAATGATGCAAATATGTAAGATAGCATATAAGACAGGTCCCCCATAGCGGGTATAGGACGGGTCTCAGTTGAAGTTGTCTGGTGTGTTTGGATCCACGGTGGTCGATTATAGTCCTCGGTTAGCGTCTAAAAGGTCCTGTTTGAACGTATTTACAAACAGGGGTGTATTATACTGTCTGCCTGTAAAGGTATAAATATATCTGTCTGTTAAGGTATAGACAGTGATATTGGAAGATGTTGTCACACTGTCAACTGCTATTGGGTACGAGTCAGTTATGTGCCCAAGTGACCCAAGATGTTGTGTAAGCTTGTGTGTAAGTCAATTACTGTTATAATACCACCGAATTTGCGTAAAATATATAGTTGCCGTCAAACTACGATTCACTTAAGTAACTGTCTTTAGTGCCGTTTTAATAATTGCAAGAAAATCTTTGCTTCCAAATCGTAATAAAATCTTATTGCTACAAAAGTCATCAACTTTAATATCAATAATGATTGTGACCATGCAAGCACGCATTGAATGCATAAAGTGCCGAGGGTGTATTTAATTTAGTTACTCTGTCCTTACATTGAATACTCTACCAATATCAGCTATTAAATCTCGTCCGAACAATTACATCATTTATCACTACATACAGAGAGTCATTCAATTCAATAAAAAGAGTCAAAGATATTTGAATAAAATATGAGCAGTCAATTGAAACGCAGGACACGCTCGGGGCTGTTATTCTTGACCGAGGCCTACACGTGCCCCACTGCTCTTTATGTTTTTATTCGCCCCTGGGCGTCCCCCTTTTTTGCTTTTCTCACTTCTCATATTTGATAACGAATATCTAGAATTCTAATCACAACCAAGTTGGGCTGGCTAGCCGATCGCTTTGTTTGACCGTTGGTCCGTTATGGTTCATGGGTTGTGTGTTTGTACTAACCACTCAGTATCACTAAGGTGTTAGCAGCCACAAATGCTTCCTCAAGTCGTGTCATACGATGCTCGATATCTAATGAATTGGATATCATCAGAGTTTGAAACAGCGGCGACGGACAAACACCGAAATGACACCAAAAGAGTTTATCTCGGGAGGAGCGACTGTGGCAAATATACAGTGAGCAGTGGCGTAACCAGGGGAATGCGGAAAGGACATTTGCTCCCATAGAGGCCACCAGTCAAATGGACATTGCCAGTGGTGTGCGCAGCACATTGAGAGTGGAGGGGGCCAGGTTGTTCAGTTCCCCCGAATGGAGTCTGATTTAGGTGTGTAAGGTGCAGTTTTAGCGTTTATTGCTGCATTATATTAGTTTTTCCCCGAATGACCAACAAAAGTGGGGTGGGCCTTTGCGCACGCCACTGTATATTGCACACTGAATTTAGAGTTTTCCTGTCCCAACCCGCAGCCACTTCAACAGCAATGGGGATCCAGGATTTGAAAGGATTTTGAAAGGAAAACTTTCCTAAAATTCGTAAAAATTATTACCAGTCCCTCTTTAATTTGCAATTCCTTCCAACTAGTTTCAGATACGCTCAATCGGAACTGATTCACGCAAAATTTGGTGTGAACTTGTAATACACATTGTGATATTCATTTGGACATATCACTGTTTTGAACAGTCGGTGAAAGCTTACAGCCAGCCAGCGATGTGCATGTGAACATACACCTTAGTGAATTTGTGAGATTGCTACATGACTAGTTATTGTAATTTATTAATCCTAAATGAAACTACAGTGCCGCATTGGGAGTGAGGAATAATTCGACCTATATGCTTGGTCAACTGTTACCACGTCTTGTTAACTTTTCATGATTTGAGTTGTTAGAAGTTGCAGTAACACCAAACTTGTTATTTTACAAAATCATACAATCTCTGTTGTTCTTAGCCTGGGGAAAATTTCAAACATATCTAAGAAGGTGATAAATTATTTGTATTTCCAATTGATTTTCTTAGTGCATTAATCATAAGTTTACTACCATCAATGTAGCTGCATGCATTCGGTAGACATGGTAGATAGTATATGTCATGTCATGCATACTTGCATATTTCAGTTGTCAAATATAACAAGCAGTTTGTACACATTATGTCCTCATGTTTCGGTAGGCATTTTTGTGGATATGTACAAACTGATTTTTATTCATGCAGATTCTTATAAAAGAACGCGTAATGCGTCTCAAACACATTCCAATGCAAAGTATCCACCCACCCACCCACTTACATCCCATATTTATATATCCCATAGTTATACACACACCCAACATACACGTCACACGTACTATATTACTATAACTTAAGCAAAAGTAGCATCAATGCAATCTTACCACATCCCGGAATACCGTTGTCTCTTTACTTCTACATTTTTGTTGCAACATTGAAAAGCAAACATTCCATATACACAATATACGGTGCGTTATCGGATTATATACGTCTAGCCCTCTTCTTTTGTTCCATTATCTATTGTATTTCTTTTGTTCAAAGTCTGGTCAACTGTCGATTATATCAAGTAATGTGGACAGGTCAAGATAATCTGGACAGGTCAAGATAATCTGGACAGGTCAGATAATCTGGACAGGTCAGATAATCTGGACAGGTCAAGATAATCTGGACAGGTCAAGATAATCTTGGTCATCAGTTCTGAATAATCTTGGTCAGGTCAATAAATTTTGAACAAGAGAAGTACCGAATTTCATATTTAGAAACACTGGCCACATTATTTGACTTTTTGGACATTTCAACAAACTTAAAATGCATCTAAGTTTAATATATTTTACACGATCAGCATAAATTATTATGCAAGTTTATGCATTTTAGATTTCAATGAAGATGTTAAACAATACTTGTGTGTATTGAATGACACCAAGAACACCTTTATTGAATAATGCAAATTAGTTTGTATTATGTCTTAAAGCCTGTATAATTAAGACAAGGATGTCAATCTACCTTTGACCCCACACTCCCAAATAACGCAGATTCCGACAAAGTAGGTAACAAAACAAGAGACCTGAGGTCTTCCAAATTAAGTTCAACCAAGGATATTTTGCACCTAAATGAAGTACATTACAGGCCACAAGACTAGATGTAGAACTAGTAACTACAACAATCCGCGGCCTAACCCCAACCAAAATAGGTCGAGGACGGTACCCATGAATATGCGTTGATTTGGTTCAGTAAGTACTTTTGTTTATAAAATATTAAAGATAAATATAAATTCTTATGGTGTTAAATGAGTTACCGCCATGTCTAAGAAGGGTAAAACACACCCACCTTTGAACTATTTACATATTCATTATTAATATTACGAATATGTATAATCGAGTGGGACATGACCACAAGTGAATTGAATAGAATCTCGGTTAAAATCAATGCTGTATTGATTTGATTAAATCATTTCAATTGACACTAGATAAGACAGACTCAAACGCAGGACAACAGTTTGGAAGAATATTACACTGTCTCGGTGTGCATTTTTTATTTGGAAAACCCTGATTTTTACACAAGATAATCATATAAAGAACTTTTCCAGTTTGTCTTTCAAAAATGAATAAACCATAACAACAAACCCGTTTATTTTGGCTCACCATATATATAAGATAAATAGTTATAACAGACCATTAACATAGATACACGTATACTATCTTGTTGAAGCAAATGGCATCAATGCAATCTTAGTCGCCCGGAATAGTTGTCTCTTTACTTCGGGGTCTCGCCTTCCGAGCAACATTGAAAAGCAAACACATACATCAACACACCGATTATATACGGTGTCTGTTATCTACTATATACCATTTATAGATGGTGGATATGGTTGAATAATTATACGCACTAATATGGGTGTATATACATTATAAGCAAATGTGACATCAATGCAGTCTTACCATATCCCGGAATACCTCTTTACGACTACATTTTTGGTGCAATATTGAAAAACAAATACACACATAGAAAGATAGAAAGATAGACAGATAGAAAGATAGAAAGATAGAAAGATAGAAAGATAGAAAGATAGAAAGATAGAAAGATAAAAGGAAAGAAAGATAGAAAGATAGAAAGAAAGAAAGAAAGATAGAAATACCAATTTTCTTCGTTTTACCTCATTTGTTTGGCTCGAAATTAACAGGGGACAATGCAATCAGTAGCTAAATAAAGCATTTTTGTGTAATTTGCATAAAAAATAGATTCCTATTTAAAAATAGGAATCTATTTTTATGCAAATCACACATTATTGCTTTAATTAGATACAGGTCATTCTCAATATATTTTCGTTTCCCGGTTTCCATCATAATTTTGATTGCAATGGAGATCCATAAAAAAGTAGAAGCGACTTAACACAACCATACTTTCGGAATTATAGGTCAATTTGTAAAGCAAATGCTTTTATTGACATACTTAATAAAGGAGCGCTCTATTTTGCCGAAACGAAATTGTTTGTGTGTATGCACTTACTTTTGACCCTTCCTCTAATAACACGGACAGACAAAACATTTTTGTTCCAAATTGACATGGCCTGAATTTAATATCAATCTTTACCATTTATGATATCATTCACAAAATTTGCCGTGTCCAGTCTTATTCAATGATATAACTAAACTGTGATTTTAAATTTGCATCAAGAAGAGTAAAAACGTGCCAATCTCCCTGAAGGTACTAACTAAACACACAACACCGGAGGGCAGCGACCGCGGATACGGACGCCGTACCAATCAGAGCGTGACTGTCCAGTGTTTACTACGCCTACCTGGCCGCTGGCGGGCTAGCACCATTGACGGACGGATGGCTGTCCATTCAGGGAGTGTCCAAAGTTCGTCCCAATGGGACCGAATCCCTGCCTCATACCGTGGCTCGGTTTCATCCCTACACTGATGTCCACTTTGGCCAAATTTATATTTAATAGTGTTTACTATATCATAATGTTTCCAAAGTTACATTACCGGCGTCTTTAAATACTAGCAAATGCAATTTTAGGGCGATAGTGGTTGATGGCTTGTTTGAATATTGCTATCTACTGAAGATAGCTGGGTAAATATTTTAATATTGCTATCCACTGATGATAGTTGGGCTTGTTTCAATGTTGCTATCTACTGAATATAGCTTAATATTTTGATATTGTGATCTACTGAAGATAATTGTATAATTAATTGAATATTGCTATCTACTGAAGATATCGCTGGATAAATGTTTGAGTATAGCTCTCTACTGATTATAGCTGGGGAAATATTTGAATATTGCTATCGATTGAAGATATCTGGGTGCTTGTTTGAATGTTGCTATCTACCCAGCAAACACAAAAACGTTTTTAAAACGTTTTAAATAAGTTCTATTTTGGGTTTTGGTTTAGGTAAAAACGTTTTAATAACATTAAAATGTCGGGTTATACAAAGGTCATGAAATCGTTTTAAAACGTTTTGTATGAAAACACACTACAAGAATATTTTTAAAATGTTTTCGAAATGTCATTGTAAACTATTTTTGCAAATATTTTATCAAATATTTTATCAACACTTAAATAACATTATGTTAAAATATTTGCACCCAGCAAACACAGAAATGTTCTTAAAATGTTTTTTTTAAATGTTTTAATATCATTTAAATGTCGGGTTATATAAAGGTTGTGAAAACATTTTAAAAACGTTATTGTAAATATTTTGGGCAAACATTTTTTGCAGAATATTTTTCCAACCCCAAAATAACATTCTGTTCAGAATGATTTGTACCAAGTTTTCAAAAACATTTTTGAAATGTTATTAAAACGTTTTTATACCCTTTATATAACCCGACATTTAAATGTTTTCTGTACAACATTTGTGTTCGCTGTGCAGTAAATTACCAACAAATGTTATTTAATGGTATGAAAACGTTTTATACCATTAATGTACCCTTTATATGTTTGACATTTAAACGTTTTCTGACAACCTTTTATAATGTTTTGCGAATGATGTCGAAAACGTTTTGTGTTTCTGGGTACTGAAAGATAGCTGGGTAAATGTTTGGATATTGCTATCGACTGAAGATAGCTGGGTAAAGGTTTGAATATTGCTATCGACTGAAGATAGCTGGCTGAATGTTTCAATGTTGCTATCTACTGAAGATAGTTGGCTAAATGTTTGAATATTGCTATCTACTGAAGATAGCTGGGTAAATGTGTAAATATTGCTATCTACTGAAGATAGCTGGGTAAATGTTTGAATATTGCTTACAGATCGTGGCAGAATACAACGTTGAAACGCCAAAGTACAAATTATGGAAAGTACGACGCTATTTTGCATGGCTTACAAGAATGCATGGCTTTGTATTTTGGTGAAGAAAGGTAATAATTACGGAAATGCTTCCAACATGATACAAGTAACAGAATGTTAGATTTGAGGGTGCTAGCATCACAGTTGAGATTTAGGATACTCAAGTGTGTCCGTTGGTAATCGACGACTGTATAATTTATCTTGCCTACTTAAGTTGGCTGATTTTCCATCGTTTTATTGTAATAACCGTGATAACCATTGTCAATGTCGCCTCTTGCTCTAAGGGTCAACGAACGCCCAATGCGACAAAACGTGTGTCCAAGGGCGTTGGCTGCTCCGGTTCAGTCCAAATTCGATATTCGTTTTGTCTGGAGAGTGGCACACTAGAAGGACAAGTGCAGTGTTACAGACCCGTGTATGATATAGCCAATAAATGATTGCAATACATTATGCAAAATATATGGTTACGATTAGATGTATCGAATTAAATTGAGATTTGAATTTGCTTTTTGCCCCTATATCTGGAGATAATGCGTTTTTAATACTGCCGATAAGTAGTGGTATACAATACCTTGACGCGCTAGACGACCAGCCAGGAGGATCGCTATAACGCATGCAGGTATCATATGGCTCAAAAAATCAATGCAAGTAGCAGACATACATGAACATGCTTTTTGGTGGCACAATTAGGAGATCGTTCGTTAAATGTGCTATGTTTGCAGGTTATGTTTTACTTGCGTTAATTCAGCTTGAACAGTGATGGGGTGCTGCATGCGCCATTTTTACCTTTAAGGCTTCACTGGTCTAATCTAGACTAAAATATTGAAAATTATCAGAATTTCCGCAGTTGGATGACTGTCCAAAATGAACCTTAAGGCATAAAAAAGTGGAAGTTGAAGCTGGGAGCTAGTTGATAATTTAAAAAAGCTCGGGGTGTTTACAAGGTATTGTTACATACTACCGGGTAATAAAGAATTGAGAGCACTTTGATAGCAACATTTGCTGCTTTCCTGTCGATAAAAACAATCAAAGTCATTCGCTTAAGTTCCAAAGATTCACATTTATCTTGGTTTCCTTCCTCGAGTAGCAAAGAGCAATTTATGGATTTAGAATGTTTCACTCTACGGAGCGATGACAAATATTGAACGCTATAATATATGTTCTGCTCAATAACATGAAAGTGTGTTGTCTACGTTGTACGTACAAATGAGAACTGCTTGCAGGAATGTATTTATGATTTTCTACATTACGTTCACAACAATCGCATGCTTTTCAACTTAAAAATCCTTGAAACTTTTGTCCTTTCCTGAACTCATGGAATATTTCGTCAAACTTAAACTTTAATATGTATTGTGAGGTAACAGCAACGCTAAATCATTTTGATAAAAAACACGAAATTAGTTCAGCTCGCGTGGTGATTGTGTCATGGTATGCACGAATTGCTATGTGTTTACTTATTTTTGTCTGTAAATGTTTGTAACAAAAATGTAGATTTGACAGGTTGTTAATTTTTCTTTATCCGAATACCCCAGTTAACAACCATACTACCATTATCAGTCAGGCTTCCTAATCTGTGGGTCGCGACTCAAATGATTTGGGCTGCGTATCCCAGTTAACAACCATACTACCAGTCAGGCGTCCTAATCTGTGGGTCGCGACTCAAATGATGTGGGTTGCGAGCACTTCTTCCGGGGGTAGTGGACCTTGAATGAAAATTTCAAAAAAATCAAAACTAAAAGGAGGACAATGTGTAATTACAAAAAGGGTTTCAGAGGATTCTGCGTATAGGTTGCATTGAAGTGTACCATCCATCATATTGGTCATATAATCCCATTTTGTTCATTATAAGCTTTGTGTGCATTTGTCCCAGTAAAGACATTCTGGGAGCTGGTTAGTGGGACAACTTTACAATTTCTCTCCCCACTTGGAAATGTTGCATCACTTCGGCAAGTAGCAACATTTGTATTATGCCGTGGGTCGCGTCAAAATATTCTCATGAAATTTGGGTCATGGTAAAAGAGTTTTGGAAGCCCCGCATCATTATCTAATCCTGCCTAAAGTGGTATTCGGCTTTAGCTTCATACCTACATGCCGACGCGATGGGTATATACAGACCTAGTTCTGTTAAATGACAATGAAAGGGCCTTTATATTTTTCAAATATCAAATCTGCATTTATTTTGTCCCTTTCTTCTCCATTCCCTATGCATTCTCTATACTGACTCTGACAAATGGCGTGAAGAGCCCTGGGGATATAACGCCTTACCCCTCCTGCTTTTGTTCTCCTTGAAATTGAAAAGATACATATTTCATCAAGCTTATGCCAGATTTGATTTTTGTTTATTATTTGCGTATGCTAGTGAAAAATAGCTCCAAGATTGAAGCTGAGTTTATCCATTGCAAAAGTAATTCTAAGTCAAAAATATACTTTTGTTACAAAAACTGCCTGAGGATCGATTGCCACACCCTGCGTGGTATTTAATACCGCTACGGCTATATCATGTGACGTGTACACTCAAAGCAAGATACAACTACCAGTCAAAGTTAATGTTACCGTATACGAAATACTATCTCTACTTTTTGTTAATAAATGTAGTGCTGACTTAATTACGCGTAATATGTGTTGACTTCATATGGTTTATAATTACATCGGGTATCGTTGAACGCATTATATGGAATTTATTTCGTGCTCATGTTGTAATCTATCTACTTGTTGCATTTCATATATGATTTTAAACTTGATATTTGTAGAAGAGGCCTGGCTCTTACAGAGGTAGCTTGTTGACGGATGATGCATGGTGGTCATTTTACCTTGCGGTGATAAAGGATGGTCAGTGGCGTGGTACTTACGCCTTTTGTTCTTGATGTCTCATTGACTTCTTGCTCACTGTCGTCCACCTATTTCCCCTTGTGTATTCATCTGCAACTTTGACACTTCAGAACAACACAACGTGTAATGAATGTTTACCATAATTCAATGCATCATTTTGTTGCAACTATTTCTGATAAAAAAACAATTGCTTACAATGTAATGTATTGCCAACTGTCAATAGTATCATTGCTATTGTCTCTGTTATTGCTGTAGTCCTCACATTCCTTCTTCTCTTCGTCTTCTTCTCCTTTAATCTTCTTCTTCTCCTGTTGTATATCCTTTACGTTTCCTTTCGATGCCTTCTGATGGGAGAAGTAACGTATTTAATGTCCGCTTACCGCTGCCAGGTGCTTGTTTGATGCACAATCAAATAGTGGTAAACATTCGTCTATATGCCATAGTCGATTTTTGATAAATAAAAATATGTTATTAATCATGATGAACGCATTCAGTTGAACTCGAAATTGTACCGATGTTTATTACATCAAAATACTAGTAAATGGTTATAAAAAAATGTATATAATTAGTGACAGTAAAAGTAAAGTATACGTATAGCTTATAATTGAATGCAACATATCTTAATGGCATAATTATAATGGCTTACTTCAATACTGAACAATTCTGATTTTAGAATCTACCAGTTTCGCGAAAACCCGAGTAAAGCTTCATGCTATTGACTAAGGATAGCTGGGTACAAGACGTTTGAATCATGCTATCTACTTAAGATAGCTGGGTGTAAGAAGTTTGAATAATGCTATCTACTGAAGATAGCTGGGAACAGGATATTTGAATCATGCTATCTACTGAAAATAGCGGGATACAAGACGTTTGAATTATGCTATCTACTGAAGATAGCGGGATACAAGACGTTTGAATTATGCTATCTACTGAAGATAGCTGGGTACAAGACGTTTGAATTATGCTATCTACTGAAGATAGCTGGGTACAAGACGTTTGAATTATGCTATCTACTGAAGATAGCTGAGTACAGGACGTTTGAATCATGCTATCTACTGAAGATGGCAGGGTACAAGACGTTTAAATCATGCTATCTACTGAAGATAGCCGAGTACAAGACGTTTGAATAATGTTATCTACTGAAGCTAGCTTGGTGTAAGACGTTTGAATTATGCTATCTGCTGAAGATAGCTGGATACAAGACGTTTGAATTATGCTATCTACTGAAGATAGCTGGGAACAGGATATTTGATATTTGAATCATGCTATCTACTGAAGATAGCAGGGTACAAGACGTTTGTACCCTGCTATCTACTGAAGATAACAGGGTACAAGACGTTTGAATAATGTTATCTACTGATGCTAGCTTGGTCTAAGACGTTTGAATTATGCTATCTACTGAAGATAGCTGAGAACAAGACGTTCGAGTCATGCTATCTACTGAAGATAGCGGGATATACAAGACGTTTGTACCCTGCTATCTACTGAAGATAGCAGGGTACAAGACGTTTGAATAATGTTATCTACTGAAGATAGCTTGGTGCAAGACGTTTGAATTATGCTATCTACTGAAGATAGCTGAGAACAAGACGTTTGAAGCTAACAACAGAGGGAGTACGGTGACTGAAAAGATCAGATGTGAAAATCTATCAAATGAGCAGAAATTGATACAAATCAGAGTTTTATGTTTAACTGTAATAGCCAGAGTATGCAAAATGGGCACATGGACTAACGGAGAAGTCTAACATTCGTCACATCTTTTGAGTGTTTTATCTGTGTATCAGAACAGAATGATATGTTAGCCCATCCAATTTAAGGAAAGTTATATACTTATTGTGAATTTACACAACCAAAAACCAACAGTTTATCAGTGACATTACAATTAAATTGCAGCGGACGCTATATATAAGCACAACACTGTGCTCCAGATACTCCATTTATCAGACTACTTGAACATGTTAAGATAAAAACTCACTAAAAAGCCACTTTCTGTCCCTCACTTTTTTCTAGATCGATATCACCTCTGGTAGTATTTCCTTCATCCATCTTCCTTAATTTACCGAACCTTTAATAAGCCAATTTACTATCCAAAGGTATCACTTAAAGAAAATTACCCGGACTACGATGATGTATGACTAAGTAGCAAGTTCTTCGCGCGCATACAGTGTATTTTTCATGTTACACTTGAAAAGTAGCCATCAGCATTTGACTGACTAGCCATGCAGTAACCTTGCTATACTGCCGTCTGACCAACGCTAATGTAATGACAAGTTAGCATGGTCAGTATGTCAATATATGATAACATGACTATGTCACTTGTAGAGGATACATAGAAAGGGTTGGTACGAAACTGATGGTTAAAATGCATCTAATGGTTGCTCTCAATTATTGACTACATCACAACCTTGAGGGAAGAGACAACAAGTGCATAGATGGAAGACACTAATTATGTAGGCTATATCTTTCAACGTAAATCAGGGCATGGTAACTTTGGATGTATAGCCTACTGACTTGATGTTCATAACGTAAGGTCCAAAGTGCCGTGGTTATATTGCATGCAAGAAAAAAGTAGCAAATATATGCTGCTATATACGACTTAAGATTTGCTGTTGCACAGAGACGAAGGATTCTTGTGTTAGTACTCAATGCAGAATTAGTGACTTCAGACCATATTTAAAAGTCACAGATTATATTAAAGATTACAAAAAGGATATTATTCAAAAATCAGTTGATCTATGTATCTGAAATGATTGTTAGGCTAAGTTTATACAAACATGCCAAGTCTAGTAACAATCTCTTTGTAAACCTTTCGGGGAAGAATGAACAAATCAGACATGTATTATTAAGAGTTTATATATTTATCTAAGTATTCTGGCATGCAGACGGTTAGTCCTAGAAGCAAAATTTGAGTGTATCTTGGTTTTAGCAGTGCATAAACGTGGCGGGCTTGATGAGGCCTCCATCAAACTGATGTGAAAGGAAGGCGAGGACGAGGCGGCCAGCAGGCCACTAAGGGCACGCCGCGGGCTTCATTTAGTAACACGCTAAATAGGAGACACGCACGCCACTCTTGTATAGGTAACCTAGGGTGTCTTTATATACACCTAGGCCTATATATGCAATGAATTTAACCATGACGATTTGAATTCGTGCTTTCTCAATCATATTTGGTTATATGACGTTTTTATCTTCAATTGAAATTGTCATTCCTGATGAACTCAGATTTGAGGAATTTGAATTGAATGTCTTAGCTTAGCAAATGTGGAGATTATTACTGCCAAACAGACATCTGCCTATACCTGTCTTTTGCATAAAGCAATCAAATATTGTTAACTCTCTCCTTATTTTACAGTGTTTTATTGTAAATGCTATGGTATATTTTTACAAAGTTTGATATGAAATGATAAATTGTTTCTCAATAATTAATAACAAGTATATTTGACCAATGTTTGAACTAACACACCCATGCTCGTACCAAACGCGTTAATCTACGACAAATGTCAGAATAGTGTTGATTTTCCATTTCCCGGAATACCGTTGTATATTGCTTATAGTCACTTATCTAACCTAAATGCAATTATACAAACCGCTCATGCATCCCCCACGCACCCCTTCACATACACCACACCACCCACCCATCCACCGAACACACCCCACACCCCACACCCCACCCACCTTCGCACGTTCTATTCTATATTGTATGCAAATGCCGTATCAATGCTGTTTTTCCACTTCTTGGAATACCATTGTATAGTGCTCTCACTGATCGAATGTAATTAAACTTATATAGAAACACACATACATTCACCCACCCCACGTGCACCCTCACAAACACCCTACACCCCGCACAGCCACACCACTTCCACAATGACACTTTTTCGCATTGCGGATTAATCAATGGACGAATGTCAGAATAATGGTTAATTGTTTTTCCGTTTCCGGAATACCATTGTTTATACCTTATAGTCAAACACAAAAATTTTTCGACATCATTCGCGATGTAAAGGTTATTAAAGGTTGTCAGCAATACGAAAACGTTTAAATGTAGGTTATATAAAGGGTATATTAAGAGTATAAAACGTTATTCATAAATTTAAAAAACATTTTTTGATTATCTACTGCTCACGGTTTACTATGTTCCTTACTAGAAAATTCCGTTTAAATGTACAACCCCGTTTTATTAAGGGTATAAAACGTTTTAATAACATTCCAAAAACATTCTTGAAAACTTGATACAAAACATTCTAAACAGAATGTTACTTTACATTGAAAAATATTTTGCGAAAAATGTTTGCCGAATTATACTCAATATATTTTCAATAACGTTTTAAAAACGTTTTCATGACCTTTATATAACCCGACATTTAAATGTTACCCCCATCCCCCCAAAGGTTTAAAAACATTTTAAGAATATTTCTGTAACAATGCTGTTTTTCAAATATTTGGAATATAATGATATTTAAGTGTGGACTCTCACAATATTTCGAATGTGTTAAAAATATTTACAAAACATTTTTGAAAACATTTAAAAATATTGCACCATAGTGTGTTTTCACATAACGTTTTAAAACGTTATCATGACTTCTTTACACAATAATGACATTTTAATGTTATTAAAACGTTTTTACCTAAACCAAAGCCAAAATATAACTTATGGAAATGTTCAGAAAATGTTGTTTTTCCGTTTTTACCATTGTTTGCTGGGTAGCACTATACACTCTAACACGATGCAACCCCCTCACAGACTCCCTTCACAGACACATAAAGACATATACACCACAAACGCACTAGCATCACCAACACACCCCACTCACAATCCTCTCACACCCCACTCGCACAAATCGGACACTCCAGTATTCTTTACAATGCCACAACGTGACCAATATTGGTACAATAAATAATGTGAATCAGAAAAGTGCAAACGTTGTTTGTCGTTTTCTATTTAAACCATACTAAGTAGCTTTTAAAGATGCTACAATCTTACTTTAGATCACACCGAGTATTAACCCTCACATTACAGTTGAGAAGATATATACACTGATTTGGTGTTTAAAGGGGCCAATTTCCTTTCCCTGTTAGTGGAGAGTGCTTTTTAGCCATAGGTTTGCTGTGAGTTTACTAGTAAAAAGCCATCTACTTGTGGGTGGAGTAAAACGCGTGCAAGATTACTAAGCTAGCTAACACTCGGGCAAAAAGCACGCGACTTCATTGATATGGCAAACTGTACTCATACAGACGGTATACCCCGCGCTGGGTATTTGGGCGGTTCGTGACAACATTTTAGCAAAGCTGTCAACATCGATAACGAGTGGAGTAGCATCCGCATTTACGGCTGACATTTGCTGTTTACAAGCGTGTTGGGAATGTAATCCATGGCAGTTGTCTTCTTACTGCCCTTGTTTAACTTCGTCAACCTTTAGTTATCTTCGCTTTTTGTTCCTGCTAAATTTTCACGTCGATATCGTTCCTGTTTTTCATTAGATTGATTAAAACGTAACTAGGACGAGTTGCTAGCATTATCTCGTTCAGGCTTAATCATTTATTGGTGCAAGAGGCCTACTTCCTCCAACAATTGTCCTATAAAAAATTGACAACCGATGATAAATTTCGTGTTAAATGATTTTATGCCGCATCTTAAAATAAATATGAGTGAAATCACAAGAGACGCAGATAACGTAATTGCCATTTCTTGTACTTATTTATTTTCCGATCTGTCCTCTTGTTCGTGTATTATTTATCAGCACCATCTTAGAGACACCCGCCCGCCCATCTATTACGTGTAAAATGGAATAAGAAGTTTCACAAAAAATATTGTGAATAGTAGAGTGAATTTTCCTTGAGGTAGAATTGAATTGACTTACTTGCTTGAGTGCATGCTAAAAGTACATTTGAAATCTTGACGAGTGAGTGAGCTAGGCAAAAAGTTTCTTACAGGTGTGTTCGCCATAAGGGGGAACCATTATGTAGAATACCAGTCACTATCAAGTACTTGAATGTCTATCGAACAGGAAGGATGCAAGTTACTTCAACGACTTCTAGATAACGTTAACTCTTACCGCGGGGTGATTCGCAAATGTTTGCGATACTTTCAGGTCGATTTATGACTTTCACTTTGCAAATGCATTTTTATGAGATTCCTTAGAAAAGAAGATATTTTCTCCTGATAACTTTTGAATAAGCAACTGAATTCAAAATAGAAGTCAATTGTTTTTATCTTACTTTCTATTTGTCAATTTGTCGGTATGTGGTTTAATAAATTCAAATGGGTCAAAAAGTCGGCCTCGGTCTCTCTCTCTCTCTCTCTCTCTTGACTAAAACTATCGGACATATGCCACACATCCAAAAAGTACTTTTAACTTGTAGTATCCCACAATTACCGATGCGTCCATCTATTGTTTTGATAGATAGACGTATAATATACAAAGTTGATCTAAAACTAACAGAGGACTATGAATCTATGCAAAAATTGGATTAGAGGTCATCATGCACACTTTAAAAATGTCGCTTCTTTGTGTTCATGTAACAAAATGGAAAGTTGCCGATTTGTCAATCAGCCAACCTTGCTTGAAGCAAAGCATTTAACGCGCCTGCTCTCGCCTACGAACATTGATCCACCGATTTACTTGTCAAAATTGGAAAATAATTTACTGAATTTCTTCATGTTGTTGCACTCCGCCATCGTGTGTCTTTGATCTGGTTGCAATCCTCGCCCCAAGATGAAATTGGTCCAACATTTACTCCCGGGATGATCAAGTCTGCGTCGAGCTGTTTCACGCGGATTCCAACCCCTCATATTCATTCATATATTTTCGTCGTTTTCTCTTTTTCGCGTGATTAGGGTGCCTTTACATAGAACAACCGATTACGATTGCGGATGAAGTAATTTTTACAAACTAAGGCCGGAGTGAATCCCATTTTCATCAGCTTTTGCAAACGATTTGTGTATGTTAGAGGTCTTGTGTATAGAAGACGTGGGATCTCTTGAGCTTTGCCTGCAGGTGTCCCTGTGGCAATGCAGCACACACAGTAATACACCAAGCTATAGCAAGAGTCCAGTATGGCATACAATGCTCTACAAGGTGGCATAATTCTGTCATCATCGATTAATGTTCATGCGCAATGATGATACTAAAACATATTTTTGCGCGGATGCTTAGGGTTAAATTGTTGTGCCAACGCCCCCCCCCCTTTGGTTTGGTATAGGCCTATTATTGCTTGAAATGCATTTTTACACATAATCATTATTAGGAATTAGCCACATGAGCTTGCAAATGTAGACAACAAGTCATTAATTGGCAGTGGCGTGCGCAGCACATTGAAAGTGGGGGGGCATTTGTTCAGTTCCCCCGAAAGGAGTCTGATATGTGTAAGGTGCGGTTTTAGCGTTTTTCCCCGAATTTCCCCGAATGACCAACAAAAGTGGGGGCACGTGCCCCCTGCCCCCCCCCCCTCTTTGCGCCTGTTAATTGGTATAGCCTTTTTGTGATGCAGTTTATTGCTGTACGCCCTTACCTGAAGGTGAAGTACTTTCCCTGGTGTAAAAGTTACCGGTACACTTCAACGTAACTTTACACGTGTCGCTCACTTTTTACATAACGCCCTTCAATACACTACTTTAACAACAATATTTTGTCGACTTATACTCACAAAATAAGTTGACTGCAACTGTAGATTGCTCTTGATGGCGCACGTTTGCTGCATGTCATAGCAAGAAATAAAGTTATCTGAAGAAGATTACTGCATAGTGAGAAGTTGTGCATTTGAATAACAAGCCAAAGGCGATGGATTTATGGCTTCCTTGTTCTATATCCATCAACAAAGGGAAAGTAAAAGCTAACAAGGGATTCATCTTGAGCTTGTTTTCTTTATAATATGCATGACAAGATAGCACAATGTAGAGATTTGATGCTTATAATTGTCATGCAATGTTTACGAAGTCAATTTGGTAATTTGAAATCTTGTATGATATTATTCAAAGCTTGACTATAATACAGTATTGATCAATGTATAGCGCAATTTCTTGTTAATATGTACGCCTTCTACAAAGGCATCAACATATAATACGATATGTGAAAGATGTAATTTAAATTCAAATTATCAACTGTTGATTTGCATTGATCTCTTACATTATCAAATGGGTATATATCGGCGTTTTGCTTACTTTACTTGTGGGATCATTTGGTAATGTATTCAGTTCAAGTGATTTAGAGCTATATAATTTATTTCAAAATCAGACTTGGTAGGTAGTTTATTATGTGCGCCATCAGGGATAGATAGACACAATGTATAATATACTATGCTGTGGTGTGTATTAAATATATTGATTGGCATACTTGTACGAATGTTGCACTATGCAGTGTATAGCTATTATTTTAATAGTACGTTGCACACACTTTTGCTTTCAGGAGTAGATAGCACAACACATTGTGTGTGTTAAAGTGCCATCGGAGGTAAAATTCAATTATACTGAATGATTTGTATACCATATGCATATTGCGTTAGCCTATGTAGCAACACACTTTGCATCCCAATGTGTTATGTTTGTGCTAAGCACCACCCAATGATAAAAACCCTAATCGTATAACAACACAGGGCAACCAACTATATACGAAAAAGTGGGACCTTAGATTTTATTACCCCAAACACAACAAAGTAGAAGTCCATTTATAACCTATTATATTGTTTTAAAAACAATATGTCACCTTTCAATTCGGAACAATAGGACAAGTAACGCTTACGTCCGTTGGCAACACATACTGCTTGTTACTGGGTCATTCTTCGGTAAGGTGCATATTTGAAGGTTTGGAAAAAAGACATTTCA
Organism: Amphiura filiformis; assembly: GCF_039555335.1. NCBI lineage: Eukaryota > Metazoa > Echinodermata > Ophiuroidea > Amphilepidida > Amphiuridae > Amphiura > Amphiura filiformis. The sequence goes on along the minus strand of NC_092630.1, from coordinate 80,830,166 downwards.
AAATGATTTTTCTGTTAATTAATTTACAGATTAAGAAAGAGATATGTCTCCAGTGTAGTAAAAAGTGTTTGGCTCAATCTTTATTTGCTGTATTTTTTTGCTGTATCATCTCCGTCATGTGACGGAAATGATTCTCTCATAGTAAAATCATCTCCGAACGTCATATCCGTCGCAAAATTGTGACGGATACGACGTGATGCTATATATATTACAAAATGAACAAACTTACGATCCTAAAACTATAAGATACACATGGTCAATAAAGGAGGTGAATAGAAATAAACGTACAACTGTTGTAATTTAAAAAAAAAGGAAAATGAATAATGGGAACATTTTAGGCATCAGACATGTCAGAAGCGTTCGGAGATGATGTTTAATAAAGGTACCCACCCGTATTAGTGAAGAAATGGTTATAGTTTTGATGAATTTATTGCGCCAACATGAGGGAAAATGTCTAAATGAATTTATTGCATATTGACTTGTTCTCTCTGGGTCAAATATATGACCTTACAAAATTAGTACTTCTAAATCGTGATAGATGACGCAGACAGGGCAGGACATTTTAGAAATATACGGTGAAATCATTTTTCTTGCGTTATGAATGATCTGTTACAATAACTTTTTCTACAACATACAATAAATAACTTGTCATTCAGATTTTACGATGCTAGTTATCCACTAAAAGTCAGCATCAAATGTTTTCTGCAAAGTATGGGGGTTTGGGGAAGTGACATTGTATAGCAATTTTCCGAAAATAAGAACTTCTTTTAATATTTTGATATTTAAGATATAAAAGGAACGTCAATACTAAAAATTGCAAAAATAAAATTCGAAATCATGTTTCGTATTTTAGTTATGACTCCTGAAAGTGGCGGGACTGCAATTAGGCACCTTACCGAAGAATGACCCTACTACCGATCATAGGACATGCAAGCAACGCTTACGTCCGTTGGCACCACATACTACCAATCATTTAATATCAGGTAAACAACAACATACTGTTGTTTCTTTAGGCTTACATTTTTGTTGCAATATTTAAATACATACCACACACACGCCTCGTTCACCCTCCACGCCCAACATGCATGGACATCGTGTGACTGGTAATAACTAAAGATATAGTCAAATGTGACATCAACGCAGTCTTACCATATCCCGGAATACCGTTGTCTCTTTACGCCTATATTTTTGTTGCAATATTGAAAAGCAAATACACACACATACACAACAGACAGTGCATTGTCGGATTATAGCCATTCATAGATGAATGAATATTGTGCACTAATATCATGGTATGATGTCTATAGTCATATGCCTTCCTCGAATCAGTAAAGTAAAATCAAATTGTGTGATTTTCTCAAAAACTGCTCATTTTTGTAGGAATCTATTATGCTAGTTGAATTCCTTGCGTCATTTCCTTTCTGAAAATGTATACTTTTATATACTTATCATTGTTATGTTTATATGCAATAAAAAAAAAACAATATCTAAATTACTGACTCGAAGAAGGTGTATGGACTAATAGTTAAATGTGACATCAATGTAGTTTTACGGACATTTAGTCCATATGCCTTCCTCGAGTCAGTAAAGTAAATCAAATTTTGTGATTTTCTCAAAAACTGCTCATTTTTGTAGGAATCTGTTATGCTAGTTGAATTCTCATTGCGTCATTTCCTTTCTGAAAATGTATACTTTTATATACTTATCATTATTATGTTTATATGCAATAAAAAAACAATATCTAAATTACTGACTCGAAGAAGGTGTATGGATATACATTATAGTCAAATGTGACATCAACGCAGTCTTACCATATCCCGGAATGCCGTTGTCTCTACGCCTACGGTTTTGTTGAGTGTTGAAATTTAATGCACATTATTTTGTGATTAGAATTTGACTCCATTGTTGTTGATTTCGGTGGCTATTTCTGAAATTGGTCTTAGTTTAAGATTGGACGTTTCATTGTTTATAGCCTTCAAAAAGATATCCAGGTTCCAAAACAGTAACTTCAAACAAAAGTTGAACCTCTATTCCAAATTCAGAGGCTTGTAACTAAAAGTAAGAAATCCAACAAAAACGTTACAAACGTAAAGAAACCTCCAAAGTTGAAAATATTATTCTTTGTGTTCTCATTCTTATTCAAAGTTGCTTCCATTTTCGGAAAGCTCACTTTAAAAAATAAGGGATTTGCATTATTTTACTTACAGTTATGGCCCACGATCGGTAACGTCCGCAGGCAACAACGAACCGTTTGGGGAAAATATTACATCAAAATGAGTTAATTATGCATATAATAAGTAAACATTCATACTGGAAAATAAACATTCACATTTCCTCTCATAGTTGTTTCTAGGGTCTATGGTTTGCATGGGTCATTGTATTAAGCGATGATGCCAATATTAAATTAGGATAATACATTCGACAGAAAAAACCCGTCAAAGCAAAAATCTGAATGGTAAAACGTATTTTAATGCAGCTATAGAGTTTCAGAAATGGGACTTTTTAAAAAGGATGAAGACACAAAGAATATAATAATAGTTATAAACTTAAGGGTGTTTTTCACGTTGGTAACGTTGTTGTTGTTGTTGTTTTTGTTTGTTTGTTTGGGTGTTATTTTTAAGATCTAACCTCAACCTAATTGGCTTTTAACAGAAAATAAACTAAATATAAAAGAATCAGACATTTAATAATTGTTCACAATCATAATCACGGGAAATCCAGGTTTTGAAAGTTATTCAGAATTATAGAATTGTCCACCTATCTGAGTCAAAAATTGAAATTCTAATTTTGACATTGTTTAGAATTCCTTTATATTTCTAACAAGTTTGACTAACTTTCCAACCTTTCAATGGTGATTGGAATTCCATTTGCTTGCCGAAAGAAATCTTCAATTTATTTCTTATCTTCAAAAATACCCTCTCTTTCAAGGGTGTGCACCCCATACCACCTCCAACACACCCACACCGACACCACACACTAATGTGATGAGTAACTAATTTATATAGAGGCTAATGCCATGAAGAGCAAGTTTAATAAATTAAACATGACTGCCAGTAAATTGAACAGAGTGTATAAGAGTACATAATGTGTGTACTGGTCTTGTCTGTTATTGACCATGTTGACACTGCTATTCTTTAGCAATAATTAGTTTATATGTGTTATATTTGTTGTTTGTTCGTGTGTTTGTTGGTGTGTTTGTTTGTATATTTGTTTGTTTGCAGAGGAAAATGGGACTTGTTGTTTCAAATGCAACCGTGCCAAATCTGCAAAACTTAACAATTAATTCAATCAATACGCTCTTGCCTCTAAGTTGTTCTTGATTAAACAAATGTTGGCATATGTTACTTTAAGTTTGAAATCCAATTGAAACTACACATCTGTGAAGAAAAAAGAAAGGATTAGCGTTTAAATTCTTATTAGGGTTTTATTTACTTAGGGATTTTAATCCCAAAGTCAAGCATCTGCCACTTTTAAATAACAGTAGTGATAATTTGGAGAAATTAAAATCCCTATAGAATTCAATCAAAACTAATAAACTAATATGAATCCGATGTGAGAATAAGTATTTATATCTTTGTCTTCCACGAGTGATCTTTAAACCTAAATACATAAAATCAATCATTTTGCCGACTTTGATAGTATCAGTATATGCAATAATAATAAAGATTTTAAATCACTGTAAAAGATACTAATCCAGTCCAAACAGCCGCTTACTAAGCGACGGTACTGTCGTTAGTGCTTCTTATGCCATCTTGATTTGTGATATTGTTGATACCAGACTAACGGAGTAAATATAACAAATTAGACTGAACAAATCATGTCCTGCTCAAAGGCACAAACCATCCGTAGATTAAGCACGCCAATCGTGCCTGGATCAAGCAGGCTCGCTTGCAGCCATGGACTCAGTTAAGCTGTCAGAATTCAACGCTAAGTGTAATTGTGATAATAGTGTTTTTTTCTTTCGTCTAGTTAAAGGGTCAAAGTGTGAGATGCGAGTAAGGCGAATTCGCTTTGGCAACTCGCGCCTACGGGCGGTGCTATATCCATTAGTGTAAAACGCTTCATCGTTATACCCGCGTGTTACAACAGGGTGTGCATCTTGGCGGCGGGCTTGGCTTTTGGTGGTTGAAGCTCTCAAGATCTGACAGAGCTAAAAAGCAAGGCGAGAAAGTAGCGCATCAACCAAATGGCAAACGGAATCGTCAGGAGACGGACCTATAGCACAAACTGTAACATTATCGGCTGCATTCATTCAGTAAATTGACGCAGATCACACAGTCAACGCCAAGCGCGGCTTGCTGTAATGGCTTTTTAATTACGAAGAAAGTGTAGATTCAGTGACAGTAATTACATTAAGAAGACGCGCTGTTCACGGCTATCATTCTACAAACCACTGCTCAAGGTTTACTCCTCGTCAACTTACAAGCTACAACGGACTGTTTTCTTTGCTACTCTGACAAAAAACTTGTACGCACACAAGAAAATGAGATTTGCAGCTATTCACCACGTGGGTTGACGTGAGCACTGATATAAACTTACTATATATCTACTGCTGATAGCTATACATTGAAACATCTCCTAACGTATCTACTTATATGAGACAGTATCGTTGAATTTCAACTGCGGAAAATAAGCCTGGTAAGTACGCAACATCTTTGTATTTTCTCACCCTATCACCCTTTTAAAATCACATTTTATAGTATTTAAAATGAAAACTAAGGAACCATTTTCCGGCTCAATTGCCGAATTATACTATAATAGAACTATCTTCCGGTAACTTGAGAAGTGAAAGATTTAGCGCAGTAGAATCGATCGCAAAGGCAGAAATCCCGGTGCGGCGTTTCCTCAGTGGAACTGCACGCGGACAATTCGGGATGAATAATAGCGATAACGCTTTCACTCAGTGTCATTATTTAAGTCATAGCAATATACCTTCAGCAAAACAAATCTTTTTGTATTTGACTTGGTTTTTAATATTTCAATTGACGGTTAAATATTCACTTAAATTGCCCTAATCCATGTTATTTGTTACGCTGCATCTGCATGGGCAATGTCAATTATATGTGATACTTTCATTACTTTAATGCAATGCGCATCATATAAGAAGGAACCCAATCAGGGTAAATTGCATTTGAATTGTAATATAACAGGTGTCACCCCCTTTTGACAATCAAATATTACTTATTGCTAAGCTTTAACATGACTTGTGTTGTACAACAATCCAATCATGCATGCTATAAATTGTATGGCTGGTCTCTAAGTTACAGAAATTAGTCCAAATTTGTATTGGTGTTTGAGGCACGCAATCGGGTATTCAATTTCCACGTCTTTAAAGACAAGCGTCCAAATGTGGTGGCCCTTTAAGAATTGGCTGTTACATCTCCATGTACATCTCAGTGGGCATCATATTACCGGTTTTAACCATTATTGCTAGCATTTTAACGGGCTAATTTGGTGACGAGTATTAAGGAACCCGGAGTTTCATTTTTCATACGCTTGATGATATGTTGTCAAATTTCATCATACTCTCTCTCGCGCGCCTTTCCTCCTGTGTACTTTTCTATTACCAATTGGAAAAGGATATACTGCTTTTATGCTTTTTATCAAATCCCTAATGCTTACGATACTTATCTTCATGTAACTACATACTCTAAGTATCCGCTGTTCATTTACTTAGGCCGTCATATGTGCTAAGTAGTCGAGAAAAGACTCATATCCCAGTTATGGAACTGAGCAAAGTAAATGAACATTTAAGCATGTGATTATTAGCATAAGAAGAATTTGAGACGTATAAGCTTCTCATTTTCTTATCATTCAACTTTTTTATTATAAGCTCCTAGATTTCCTGATAAAGTCTTCGTGATTGGAGAAAATGACTGTATAATGTGGCGATTTTGATCTTCAATATCATATTTAGGAATATGGATAATTTCATTTATAATTGAAAAAAGTCTGAAAAAGACCATCGGCATGACTATATCAATTTTGTCATATCACCATCATTGATAATTGTGGGTTGTTGTTGTTTGTGAAATTTAAATGAACATTCTGCTCATTTGATATTTAAAATGTTGCGATAAGGACTGGTGTTGTCAAGGCGTTGATATCATGTCACTTCAACCCACGTTAACATTAATAGACATCGTCATACATTATTACTTCTACTGTCGTATCTGATAGTCCAAATATAAAATTCTCATATTTTTTATCAATTTTAAATATTATTTGTCCAACAAGTATTTTGTTCTTCGCCCTCTATCGTACTTTTTCATAGCTTGCTTTTAACGGTCCTCTTTTTGCATTTTCTATCAATTCTATTTTCTTCCTTATATCGATGAAATAAGAATTTGATAAGAAATATTTTGCCAGTGGGTATCCCTACATAATGTCTAATTCTATAAGGAAAGTATTTTAAGAAACTGTCAAATATTCCTGCAAATAGATGACCGTAGAAACGGCCATTCACTAAATTAATTCTAAGTACTGTCCACTATTTCAATCAAATCTTTGCTCAAATAATCTTTTTAGAATAATAATTATTTTTGTGAAAAAATTGATTGCAAAAGAGATGATTGTATCAATGATTATTGTGTGCACGATGTGAATATCAATAGGCAAGTGGACGTCTCAAGATATTATATGATAACATAGGTTAATCTTTTCTTTGCTGGTACCCACTGCTTGTGCAGTCGTTGTGTCACCTAAATGATTAGTCTGAATTTGTCATTTTCAATACTTTTTTAACCTAAGTATTGGATATACTTCCAAACGAGTACAAACATGCCTAGCAATGATCGGATGTAACCATGGTAACTGAAGCTGGTCTGAGGACTTTCAAGAGAATCTTTTTCTTTTTTTCTCCAAAGCGGCCTGTGCAGCAAAACCTTCTCGCATTTGCACTCAAGTTAAATGAAAGGTTAATAATGCAGAATCAAGAACGGAACTTGTTCAAAAAAAGACAGGTACTTAACAAACAACCTTAAGAAAAAAATGACAAAGTGGTCATATGGATTGTCCACTACTGAAGTGCAATATTATTCAAATAGTAATTCTTGAAAAGGATACCTTTTTGTATCAAAAGATGTAAAAACCTGATCAACTTCAAAGAGCAAATCTTGTCAATGACATCGTTAGAAGAGGCGACGAGTCGATTATGATAATATCTTGTAGATTTGACGTTTACCTTTACCATTAGTTTAATATGCTGCGGTACTTCTAGGCACAAACAACCATCGGTTGTCCATAAAATTAGCATTGTAGAATGCTCAATTTTCTTGCGATGTCTAAGTAACTTATATGAATACAGTTATAATTTTAGACATAGACTAAGACATAGCCTTGAACCATAAATGTGAAATATTAATTTTAACCAGTTTGTCATGCACAACCACTATACCCTTCTCCCCATACTTTTGGCAGAGTACCCCTTCTCCCCATACCATAATTGACAGAGTACAACTTCTCATCATACTATAAGCAGAGTGCCCCTTCCCACCATACTATTGGCAGAGTACCCCTTCTCACCATATCATAATTGGCAGAGTACCCTTCCCATATACTATTGGCAGAGTACCCCTTCTCACCATACTATTGGCAGAGCACCCCTTCTCCCCATTGGCAGAGTACTTCTCACCATACTATTTGCAGAATACCCCTTCTCATCATACTATTGGCAGAGTACCCTTCCCATTGTACTATTGGCAGAGTACCCCTTCTCACCATATTATTGGAAGAGTGTCCCCTCCATACTATTGGCAGAGTGCCCCTTCTCAGCATACTATTGCTAGGGTATTTCGGCTTCAATATAGACAAAATGACAATCTATCTCACAACTTAAAAGAACACTCTGGATAATAATACTTGCATCTACTGACTTGTATGGGCTTGCACAATAGAGTAAGATGTAGCAAATCATTTCTCTCATAATAAGCAAATGGGTGTAATCATATATGTATTCAAAACATGACAAGTAAAATCCAATTCCATTCTTTTCAAGAAAAAGAGTATACATTAATTTATAGTGAAATAAACAAAGCCGGTATGCAAGACCTGTAACAGGTCTCCTCAAGTACCCTTAGGCCTGGTTGCCCATTCTATACTTTCCACACAAATCATGTAAGAAGAAGCCGGGACCCTTTTAAAGAACATCAGTGATCAAAGTAATGCAATAAGAACACCATATGCTATAGGATGTACACTTTGTTTCAAGCGAGAGAGTGCTTGCTGTGCTAGACCGGCTTGTGATGCGTACATATTCATTCAGGCTTGTTCGGTTTTTAATGGACGTAGCGCATGTGCGCACGTACAAGTGCGGCAGTTAAAAAGCGGAGATAGTTAAACTAATATTTCTTTTTGATTAACGGTGAGTATGTGTTTAAAGGTGCTAAGTGGGGGGAAATGTTGGAGTGATGATGATTTATCTCTCGTCATGCTTGTATTGTTGAATGAGTAGAGCGAGCGACCGAGCGACAGTGGCTTGTCACTCAGTCAGTGTGTGTGTCAAACGAGTAAGCGTATCCTATTAAGGCCAACGAGGTGAAATGCTATCTTCAGTAGATAGCATTATTGGTACTTTATCTTGATGCACTTATGCTAACATTCTTAACGATACCGCATATGACCCTAAACTTAATTTATTATAGTCATTCTTAATTGATCTTAATTGATTAAGTTTAATAATGATATATATGTAATTTATTGTTTAATTTAATTGAATCAACAAATAAGATTAATTACACAAAATACTAAAAACTACATAATTGCATTTCTTTGAAAGGTAAAGCATCTAGCGCTAGCAACACAAAACAATTTAATTAGTATAATACCAAAAATATCGATGATGTGACTAAATAATTATACAATTGTCCTCACGCTGACATACCTGTGTTATTACGTGTCTACCCTCTATATCTTAAGAAGCGAATTGCGTTTTAAGTTGATTGCAAGATCAAAGAAGCGTAGAGCTCAAAATGGTAGTTTAGATTACAAGACTTAAATGTACCAGTGTCCCTTTAAGTTTGGTCCATTCTATCGATAGGTGTCGAGGAATGAGATAATGGGTAAAAACTATAGTGAGCAACTGTTACAATAATATTTGATAAAACAATCATATAGCCCACTGCATGTTTGGACACTCATGTCGATCTACCTAATCAATCAATGACACAGACCGATGAGACTTTGTAATGATATTGCTGTATGGTATACACGTAATACCCAACATGCCCAAACACTACTGTAGCTCATTTCACAGTTACTGCTTCGTTTAATTATCGAAAAACTACTGTAAACTTGTATGTGTTATGACAACGGGTCAAAAATGCAAAGAACAAAAAAGTCATTAGCCCAGTCAAATCAGAAACAAACATATCGAGGGTTGAGAGCCAGAAAGCCATAACTCACAAAGAAATCATTTGCGGGTTAAGGCTTTATGGCTCTCAAACCCTTATATACTAGTCAAGAGATCACGTTGAAAAAGTCAACATTTTTTAATAATTCTAATAAATATTTTTTCAAATTAGATTAGTGTCAATATTATATTTTAAATTTTAAAAGAACAGAATTATGGTTAGAAGCATTCTCTACAACACTGAACCTCGACCTCCTGATCCATAGCCTCTTTATTACATTGCTTTAATTTTGATACACCTGTTGAACTTCTGTGCATGAGAGATGAACATTCTTTCAGAAACAAACATATCAAGGGTTGAGAGCCAGAAAGCCATAACTCCATCAATTTTTAAAGAAAGCCATGAATTTTTAAAGACAAAAATTATGATTAGAAGCTTTCTCTCCTGATGCATGGTCTCTTTATTACATTGCTTTGTGCTTTTTGATACTACCTGTTGCATTTCTGTGCATGAGAGATGAACACAATAAGCGATGAGCATATAATGGGGCGATGAGCATAATGAGTCGTTTGTTCAATCAAGCAATGTTCATTCTTGTTCATTTTACAATATTGCCTAATTTATTGACGACAATATGCTGAAAATTCCATCCAAATTAAAAAACTGACTTACCCTACGTCTAAGATGTGATTATTTTCACATCGATGAAAACAATAAAACCCTTTTTAGCAAACAATCGGCAAAATAATATTAAAAGTACCCTAGACCCAGATTAATTTGAATCGGTCCAGATCCAGCACGGAACTATAAAAAGCTCGCCGTTTTTATCTATAATAAGGGTTTCAACGAGTGCTTTTAGGGACTGATCAATATATATGCCATGTGTCAGGGACGACGAGGGAATACACGAACTTTCCAATGAAGAAACTTAAGAAATCAGAAACACGTCATGTCGAGCGAACGTAAGTGGTGCGTTTGAACACAGCATTTGTGAAATATTGGTTGGTCCCTTATTGAGAACAATGAATCCATTGTCTTAATTACAGATCTTCATAAAATTCTATACTGTTTTAACTCCTGTACATTGAATAGAAAAACCTGTTCCAGGTGAATTCGGATTGGTCCAGATTCAAAGAGTTACGAAGACAATCACTTTCTGTTTGAGGTATTCTATCAGGACTGGCGTCATACATTCATGCATGCATATTAAAGTTATAAAATATGAATTTAAGCAAATGAGACATATCTAGCTCATTATTGGAATTCCGCATTAACTTAATTAATCATGGTTAAACAACATTTGGATTAATCCGACCATGCTGCTTCTTAACACCCCCATGACTGTATATGACAAGTAAAAACACGCACCAAATCGGTTTACACTGTCAATTATAGCATTTTTCTTCAGTTTTATCTCATGATTTTATCTACACGGGGTCAGATACCAGTCATAACCCGTGTTCTGAATTCTACTATGCAGGTGGTGACTTAACTGCCTTTTGATACATTCAACATTCAAAATTGCTAGATAGTCGTCTTTTCAAATTTGCAAATCAAAACAGTGATTAAAGCATGGTATTGAAGATTAATTTGCAGAGAAAGGTAAATAAATAAAAATACAATGTAATAATAACTAACTAACTAACTAACTAACTAACTAACTAACTAACTAACTAACTAACTAACTAACTAAACTAACTAACTAACTAACTAACTAACTAACTAACTAACTAACTAACAAACAAACTAACAAACAAATAAATAAATAAATAAATAAACAAATAAATAAATAAATAAATAAATAAATAAATAAATAAATAAATAAATAAATAAATAAATAAATAAATAAATAAATAAATAAATAAATAAATAAATAAATAAACAAACAAATAAATAAATAAATAAATAAATAAATAAATAAATAAATAAATAAATAAATAAATAAATATCTCGATAACTAAATCAATCAACAGGTAAAGAAAATAATTTTGATGTTCTAAAATGTCAGGTGGTTGAAATTAATAATCGACGACTTAATACATCCAATGCCTTAGTAATTTAGAGCACAGAACATGTCATACCATGTTTATGACTATATGATTAGTTTTGCCATGAATGTTTAATACATTTTCCATTCAATAAAGAGCAAAATCATAGATTTCAAGTTAATTTCAAAAATATTTAATAAAAAGCTATTAATTTGTGAAATGTTGATAACACAACAGCTTGAATCGGTCCAAGGCACTCGGTATCTACCTGGAAAGTGCATGAATATAGCTAAATTATTAATAGACAACATTAATTTAATGGTTTTATTTTTTGCTTATTAATTCCCGCTCTTCGTAATTACTATTGTATCAAACAGGTAAAGCGTTATACTAGAACGGAAATTGTGAAGTAATTTAGTGTATCGGTATATTTGATTTCATACATTTTAATATAGTTAATGATGAAGGACCATTACTCTTTGAGGGCACAACTCGACCAATAAGGCATTTATTAATCACAGAAAGTGGCTGCACATCTTTTCTAACATTCTTTCCTGCTTCAAAACAATGAAACAAACAAGAGTAGGAAATAATGATTCATTTGTTCCGAGAATGCTACGGTTAAGCTGGGTTGACTATCTTAATTATGTTAAATGACTGAAATAATATGTGTATCATATGCCTGAGTACATCAGATACAATGTCCTTAAACACAAGTCATGAAGAAAGTTTGAAAATAAATGGCCTTTTGTCTTTTATTAGTTTCACTCTTATTAATATGGACTTTTTCTATTCTTTAAAGGATAGCCACATCATTCTATGAACGGGGCAGTGTGTGTTGCTATCTACCCCTGATAGCAGTAGGCCCTACGGTATATGCGTGGTGTAGTGTGCGATGCCACTTCTGATAGCACAGTATAGGTGGTGTACCGGTATATTGTGTGTGGTTATCTACCCCTGATAGCACAGTATAATGTCTGGTATGCCTACAATGTGTGTTGATGTGTTGCTATTTACCACTGATATCACAGTAGGTGTGTGGTGCAGTGTGTGTTGCTATCTACCCCTGATAGCACATTATGTGTGGTGCAGTGTGTGTTGCCATCTACCCCTGATATCACAGTAGGTGTGTGGTGTAGTGTGTGTTGCTATCTACCCCTGATAGCACATTATGTGTGATGTAGTGTGTGCTGCATGCTATCTACCCCTGATAGCACATTATGTGTGGTGCAGTGTGTGTTGCTATCTACCCATGATAGCACATATGTGTGGTGTAGTGTATGTTGCTATCCTACCCCTGCTATTACCAGTGTGTGTTGCTATCTACCCCTGAGTGATAGCACGGTATAGGCTATTATGTGGTGCAATGCGTGTTGCTATCTACCCCTGATAGCACAGTATATATAATGTGTGATTCAGTGTGTGTTGTTATATACCCCCAATATCACTCTTGCATGTGTTGCTATCTACTGCTGATATCACCTTGTACATGAAAGAACGTGTGTTGCTATCTCACATGTGCAATTGATATCATGTGTGTACCGTATATATTTAAAACCGTGCGGTGCATATTTTATGTTGCTATCTACCCCTGATATAGCACTGATGAATATATATAATACAATTGTGTTCCTACTTTCCCCTAATAGCTATAATAATGTTTATGACTTGGCAGATTATTTTTTTTGTTTAAAAGGTCTATAACATTTATTTTTGTACAATCACCATTTGGTCATGATGATTGCAAACTAAGATAAGTGTTATAATGCTATCTGTCTGTGAACATGTCACGCCTCACATTGCCCAATAAATAAGACTGCAGAGCTATGTTTAAAGAGCACAGGGTCGCTCGCGCTAAGCTAAATTGATACAGTGTTCTTTGCAGCAGACAGGGCAGTCTGTCTGTCCTGTCGGCCATTCACTTTAGTGACATGTCACTCATACACGTATTAGAATAGCGTTACCTTCGCCGCCTCTAGCTTTGCTTGGCGCGAGAGGGGAAAATGATCCGATTTAGGAACAATCATCTCCGCCGCCTCTTGCAGCACACCGCTTGACAGTCACTTGTGACAAAAACCAATTTTCTTGATGCCATCAGTATAAGGTCATCATGCTAATTTGTCACTTTTCTGCGCTTGATTTCCTTTCGTCTTCGTTATCTATTGAAAACAAAACTGAAAGAAGGATGCGTAAAGAGTCAAATGTTTGCATTGCTGGCCATACGCAAGTGCTCATCATCAATTGTGCACCCTCGTATTCTGTTAAGTGCAAAATGGTCCGCACGTGTGACCCATTTAATAAACTCCTTTGTATACCTAGCGACCTCTTAAACCTTCTCTAGCTTGCACGTGTCACTATACATTATTGTGAAGCACTCCATACGATTGTAATATTATGTAAATATGATATCAAGTATAATAAAAAAATACTGCATACCGTTTGTTTTTCCTAAAACTAGAGCCACTCGTACAAATCAGCAATCCCGAATGAATAGGCAAGAAAAAGAAGGACGACTGGTCTACAAAGTTAGAATATTATCAAAACTCTGCGTTTTGTCAGACCCAAAGGGCAACATTCTAAATATACAGAAGTCGAAGTTCTCTATATATTGCAATGCATACTATACTCTGCACGATGTAGGCCTAGTGTTCAAAATGCTGAATATTTTCAAATGATAAAAACGTTATTACAAATATGCAGCAGACCTTTTAATGCTTTTAAAGTGCAAGGTGGATAAAAATGTGTGCTGACTTTTGTCAACATGTATTAGCGGTCGTCAAATTCACACATATCAGCTTTATTTGTTGCCACTTATCCTTTTCTTCCTGATCAACCGACTTGATTCAACTTTATAAGTTGTACCTTTAAATGGAAACGTATCAAAACAAAGGTTGTCCCCAAAAATTATCACAAATGTCAGTTGCGCACATATCGGACGTGAGGATGAGGTAAGGCTCTCAATGCAACCTGGTTGTCTCTTAGGCTAAGAAAAGTCACTCGACCCCCGGGGCGCTTACACCGCGATTGTTTTCTCGATGTGTGATTTTACGAGTTTCGTGAGTTGGCATAAAATTTGTCTGATTTCCAAAGGCTATCAGTTTTTTCGGAGCTTGTGTTCTCATCCGGTAGATTTACCCTAATTCAACATTCAACACTTGTCAGTGTTTTCATGTTTACACAACACAAACGGGATATCAAACCGCTACTTGTTATACTGGAATTGACATCATCCGCGTGTTATTTACACACATAGCATCGCTATCGACTAGAAAAAGGGGGCCAGGTAAATATATCATTTGAAACAAATAACAAGAAATAGCAGTCATGCTGTTTTAAGAATTTTGCTATCATAATTTATAATATTTATCCAGCCAGAACTCATTTAATGTTACTCAGATTAGATGTTATTGTACCGCTGTGCTGTCTTCAGTAGATAGCACTCAAAGTATTCATAATCATGATGATTACTGCAGAAAACTGATTCGAGCGCCCTCTCTATTGTGCAAACTCAAGTCCTGACTTATTGTTATAGTCTGAATAGACAGTCAGTTGGGATTCAGTTGAACACACTGTACCAGTAAAGTAAACGATAGATCTGGATACAACTATTGCGTACGGATTATATCCTCCTTAAAAACCTGTCAGTGATATAAATCCGTGATATTTTACACCCGCAGACATCACAGCAAATCCCAGTGAAAACGATTGGCAACGAGTTATAGCAATACTATCCGATCACAACAGGTTTTTGGCGCATCTGTGGATTTGGCTTTTGCAAATGAATTTATCTAATACAAAACGTATATATTTCAGCCATTGGCATTTTACCTCCAGGCGGACTTTCCATTATAAATGTCGTTATTCTGATTTGAAAAATAAAATATAAATAACATGAGATTTAGCCACCCGCCTTTTGAGTACCAACTTCAAACTGTTTAACAGTGCCGCGTATTGCCCCGCAGCCAAAACATTGCGCCTTAAATATAAGGGTATCTGATTTCATAAATCGTTGATTGTTAGTTTAGATGTTTTGGTTAGATATTTGTAATCATCTACCAAGCCCAAAGATTAGCTGACAATTAAGTGATTATGAGGCTTCTAGAGTTACAATTTCAAATTGATTCGCGTCATAACCAGCCAGTCAGCCCACAATGCAAACCTTACCACACCCACATTCCCACACCAAAGTGTCCTATGACCTGCAAGTTGCAACCATACTGCAATTTGTTTTATGTACACATGGACACGTGCACACATACGTACAAAAAATCACTGAATTAAACTTATATGTAAAATGCACAATAATCCAACATATGGCCATTAAACACGGCCGTCCTCACCCAAACACATCTTTCCCACCTTGATCAACACAAAATAAACGAACAAAAACACCCATCTGCCCCATATAAAAAAAAAAGAAGCTAAAACACACTAATCGACCAGGCAGAACTGTTTTCCCTGTCGGAAAAACCCACATGTTCGAAAAATATCATTTTCAATTTGTTGATGCGGCCCACGGAATATACTTGCAAATGCCCCCCAGGCAGAACTGTTTTCCCCAAAAAAACCCACAGGTACGATGTGTCCAAGTTCTCGTATTATGTTTTGATGAATCCGAGTGTGTGAAAATATTGAATCCAACACAAAATAATGATAAAATTGGATGTACGCCCAATATTTATTGGTCTCACTATCTCGACCAATGGGCTCAATTGATCCAATTTTATATCATGATTACGTCGTGAGCAGAAACAAATGGCAAGGTAGTTTTACCTTCCCGTCATCCATTCATTGTTAATTCTAATGATACTCGTTCACACATCACATTTAGCTTATTTAGATATGCGCGTTTTCAAATCACAATACAGTAAGATCCTTGGGCATGTACATGTAGCTAATGCTATGGCCCTGTTGTCATTTCTTTTTGTTGTGGGGGTGTTGTGGGGGTGTTCATTTAGAACACAAGTGTTCTAAATTTAGGTAAGTGTTTTAAAGTTGAACACATTTGATTTTGAACATGTAAATTTTCAACTCCTTTTTTAGGCATTGATACGTATAAATGCTATACGGCGCGATTGAACACTTTGTGTTCAAATGTCTTGATCATTAGGTGTTCGGAAACAAACACACATGTTCTACAAAATGACGATTATATGTACTGTTTTAAACGTGTTCACAAATTAAACGTGATTCTGGAAATTGGGTTCACAATCAGCTGTAACAATATGTCAATAAGCATCACCATCGTTCTAATTCAGAACACTTTTTTTTTAGCCGTGTATGAATTGTGGGTAAGAGTCTGTACCGGTCGTGTCTTAGATGTATTTTTTCATTTCCTGATTCTTAATGTTCATTTTACTCTTCAATTTAAGTCAATCCTTAAAGTAAGTACCTTTATTTCAATTGATATATGCTTTTGAAAAAGTGCCTGCTATCAGAGATGGCTGCTGAATAAAATATGTTCATAAGTGCTGACTTTAAAACCGCACAAATGTCCTGCAACAAAACAATAAACATCAAGAAATAAAATAATACTTCAACTCAAAAGGCACTTAGATGCATCCATTTGAAATAAGTATTTTGATTATTCTCAATTATTAAGTTAATATCAACTCTTGATTTTATTTTCATTTGCTCTATATGTCACATTTGATTGTCCGCGTAATGTCAATGCATGCCAAACGCGAAAAGTGTTTCAGAAATATAAAAATTGTTGTAAGTAGCTACTTTGCTATAAAGCCGAACATTGTATGACCAATCTGATACATAGTGAGGATAAAAGTCATGAATATTCAATTTCGATATTGTCTTTATAGCTGTCAATTGCATGGACGAAAAAAATCCTAAAAAACACTTACAAATGATAACGTTCAATATAATGTTCGTCATCTTAGCCTGTTCTGGTGTAGCTGAAGCGGTAAATGAGACGTAAGCTTTGACCGAGTGATACCGCCAGCTCTGTCTTCGAAGATGCGGTGATGAGAAGGTTAGCACGGGTTATTGCTTATGTACACAGGTTAAGTCCATGTAGTTTAGAAACACTATGATAATATAACAAGTTCTGATCGACATTAATATGCTTTAATTGATATTTCTTTCGCACCGAATCTTGTTAAGATAAAACAGGTGGATATGATGTAATATCCAGCCTGCCGAGACTATGCAAAGTCAAAACATCTTGTTCACTGCTTTTCATGTTTTTGTTTTGGTTGTTTTTGTTTTTTGGGGTTTTTTTTTACTCAAAGTCTCTTATATTAGGTCAAAATGTATGATAAGTTCAGCTTAGAATTCAATCAATTGGGCCTATTTGAATGTGAATGGTCAAAGGGCAGGGAAATGGGGCGAACATCTTAAAATACCTCTGACAGCACATGTACTTGAAATCTCAAGTTCAAACACAAATATGTCAAGTAATCGCACATGATCCTCCGTTCTTCCGCTTTACACTGCAAATTCAAATTAACTGCTTTTAAGTCGATCCATCTGGACAAAATGAAGTGAAAATTCAAACATAATAGGTATAAAATTCATTTCACACAATATATCTCCAGTATAGATGACCTGGATATTACCAATTCAATACGCGATCATTTTTTCCGCTTTATGAATATTAAAATCGTCAAAAACAACAATGAGGACTTAAAATGCCACGCCGTGTTCATCTTGATATGTCGTCTGCCATGCTGATTATGGCGCGAGTTTTCCTCACTTGTTAATTCACCAACTGTACGTATGTTAAGCCCTCTGTTTCTCAATTCGTGATCCCTTGTCGCGTTTGGTAATTCTCATAAAATATTGTGAATAGAAAGCAAAGGAGAGAAAAAAAAATACAACAGGCATGAAAAAAGAACACGATTTGACAATCATTTGAAGTAAAAAAAACCAGCATATACGTAAGAAATTCGTGTTATTACTGAAGACATGAGAGAGTACCTCAAGGATTAGCGCAATACTTAGAGAAATACACACTGTATATGATGTTTTCGCCCCTGGCTTGATTTTATGTCTTTTTCACCCGTAGTAGCTTAAAAACGTAAAAGGAAAAGTCAGGCAGACGAATTTGACGATGTTTATCCCAGATAATCACCACGAAATCGCTTGTAATTGAACAGCCCAGAAATGTTCATTTTTGCCCCAAGACGGATTTTGATTTTAGTTTTATTTTCTTCAATTTTCAAGATTGTAATATATTCTATACAACAACATGTAACGCAAGTTTATAATCAAATTTGCTGTTATTCGTTGTTCACAATATGTAATTTCTCGAGTCAGAAAAAGGAAAAGAGCTTAATTCGTGTTTTGAATTTCATTTATAGACTGGCTTTTAAACTACACAGGACTGGAAATTGTATTCTCAGTAGTGGTGTTATGATGATAATTTGATACCGTGTCGATATTGAACAACGATAGTTAAGATTTGAATACTTTAACACATCCGTACAATTTGACAATTTTGCTTGAGCGCTCATTTATCTTCGATATCTAGAACTTTAATGCATAAATTTGCTTCAGAAAACTTCATTAAACATTTCAAGAGTTTAATACACGCACAAAAAGAGAGACAAGAAAAAAATGAATGCCTTGCCCCTTTTACAGTTTAGTTTTGTGCAAGAGGTTTGAATGTTTGTGATAATAATACGAATTTGTTAGGAGTGAGTGAATTATGGAAGCGGGTGGTTGAGTAAAGGAGTGGGGTGGGTGAGGGGTGAGTGAGTGAGTGGGGGGGGGGGGGGGCACGAGGGGTGAGTGAGTGAAACTGTTTTTCACAGAGAATGCTTGAAACGCTGAAATGATATTACATGACCATTTGCCATATCCATAGGTCAGTTGCACTTTCCAAATTGAAACCTGGTACCACATAAAGATTTTATTGATTTATTTAATTGAAACCGTCATAATTGTGTTTTCAATATTCAAAGCAAGGCTAGATAAATATCGGCCCACAAATTAAATGCTCATTGCATTGTTACATAACTACAGTGCCAGTATTTCGTGTTTAGTCATTTTTTATATTATTGGAAATTTGATATGTGTATAAGCATAATGCTCTGAAAATATCAATTTTATGCAACACTGAAGATGTCTCACAGATCAGATCGGTCTATTCTACTTCATTGCTTAATTAATAAGCGTCTTGATTAAACAAAATGAAAACAATCATTTCATATGATATCTTAAGCAACACGAACCCCTACTGTTCTAAACAAAAGTCACTTTCAATAATGTTATCGAAATCAAATATGTCCCAATTTGGCTAGGGTGATAATCACCACATAATCAGTAAGCAATTAGTACAGCTAGACATAAATGGGGCTCGGTTTTACAATGACATAAAAATCGAACTTGACTAAAAAGGCTTAATTGCTCTGCCTATTTAATTGTAATGATGTCTATTAGATTCATCTGCCAATATAGATGTTGGCTCATACGAGGCTGATTGATGGGAATGCCAATATAGATGTTGGCTCATACGAGGCTGATTGATGGGAATGCCAATATAGATGTTGGCTCATACGAGGCTGATTGATGGAAATTCTTAAAGTCAGTCCCATACTGTCAAGTGTACCTGTTCATTTAGTTATTTCAACAGAACATTTAAAGAAACAAGACAAGGAAACTGTATTTGAATTCAGTAAATACTGCACTGCGTATGCCGGCTGTTCATTGACATCATTGTTATTATTTTGTTATTACCTCAGATAAAATAAAAGTGTCGATTCACCCCTCTTGTCTCATTCAGTGTTTAAAATCTAAATCTTGACACCACACAACTATAGAGCATTTTGAGTCCCTAAAATCGGTATTAAAATCATTTTGCGTGGATGTATCAAATTGACATCAATTTAGTGTACCGATGATGAATCTGTCGTATAGAGACTATCCATCATTACAGGACAGAGACTGAGCTATAATAAAATAATGAAGCAGCCTCGTTAAACTTTGTTATTCAGATTGATGTACCGATAATGTGTCGGCCAGCGTGAGGATTTGGTGCCCCGTGATTAATTCATGCCTTGTTTCTTTAAGTCCTCTAACAACGCAAACTCTTAAGACTGCAAATGGACTTTTTCTTCAATCTCGTCCTGAAGGCATAAAACCAAGAAATTGAGACTGCACACATAGAAATCACAGACTACCGCCTGACTGTCTTTTGAAATTCACCTAGTTCTTATCAAAAATAATTAATTCAATGAAAACATAAGAGATACATTAATGTATTTATAATCATATGTTTACATACGCTAGCAACTTCAGGTTTTTATTACTTTTCCATCAAATATTCACTTTATTCGGATGTTATTTTGTGGTTGGGCTTTTAAAAGAGGTATTTGATCATTCTTTTTTCTCTCTTTCTTTCTTTCTTGAAAGGAGAAAAATCGCATTTACATCAAGTAGCTCACTTGAAAACTCGCCATGATCACAGGGATTAGCAGTACTTGTGAGTGAGTGAGCAGTGCGCCCTGGAGTATTGAATATATCGTTAATTTATACTTATCAGCATTAAAATCGAACATTAAAATAACATGTATTGCCAATATGGGTAATTTGACACAGGTTTTAATGGAACTAAACCATGACGGTTGATTTCAATATTTGTGGGTAAAATGATGGTAAAAATTCCACGGAGAGCGATATGATATTTGGCGGAGGTGAAGGCAACATCATACATGAACCCTTAGCATTATTATGATGGGCGGATGGACAGACAGACGTCCAGACGCAAATATCCCATGAGCATGTTGAGATGTTGAGTGGTCTTGGTGCAAGTAGTGCAACTTGATTTTAAGAAATGGGGATTCATGTCATCATTATTTGAAAGCTTGTAAATTACAAGGCGTGAGGCTCTTACACAAAGAATAGGAGTGACTTTCTACAAACTTCTCATGATAACCATCAATGGGCCTTAATGGGCATCTTGGATTCAATCTTGGATTCAACAACATTATGGCAGAACTCATGCAACACTGTCTGCTTTTTAAGCCCCGATATCGAACTTTTCGAAAACTGACTGGTAAATTTCCCAATTGACAAATTAACAAAATGATAATGTATGCTAATTTAAAGATGTCACATTTCTACCCATCTATATGTTGATGTTATTGTTGTTCCCCACATGAGGTGCACTTTCAAGAAACAATAAGTGGAATAACAACAACAGCAACAACAAAAAATATCACAGACCATATAGACGAAATGTGCACAAGACACACAACATGAACTACATAACCAACGCTGTTTACACGATCGTCTATTAGAACCACTACGGCATATTTACATCAAACTATTTTTTGTCAGTTTAAAACTTTTACCCCTTGATGTGGCTCACGCATGACCTATTCGTACCCAGGCATCTCTTGCCAATACGATTTACTCGTTTTCCTTCCAATTCTCCACTTGTTGTCTCCTTTACTTGTTCTATGTGACTTAACTGAGGGAGACATATCTGTAGCTCAGGGCGTAAAGAGTACCCTTTTACACAAGGTAACTAGCGTCGTAGGCAATCAAAGTGGACATCATTTCTATAGAAGAAGAACCTCCTAACGCAACTACACTGTACATCTACACGAATATATACTCAGTGCAATATTAGTTAGTACTAAAGGCAAATTAGGAACCTGTCGGAATGGGGCTACACGAGGGCAGTGATAGGGACTTTGGCTGACAGGTTAAAAAGAACACGTCCTTGTTTGCTACTTTATACTTTCTAACAAATGTTCAGTCAGTTGGTTTCCTGTGCATTTCTACTTGTTAAGTTTGTGCCAAAGGCTGGTGGGCATGACAGGAGTTTAAACAGAAAAGAGGCCTGCTACAATATACAAGTGGCTTTTGTGGAGCTAAATCGGTAAGGGCAGGTCTGTCATGGATGTGTTTTTGCAAGTGGATGTTCCGTGCCTACAAGTGTGAATCGTCGATGCTCTCAAAACCAGCCGTTTTAGAGTTAGCACACGATTTGGTAATTGAAATTCGTTTTTGTATTCACGCAAGGCACGACTAGCAAGAGTAATGATTGACAGAAGCAAGAATCGCCACCGATTTCCGATCTGCGGATTCAGGAAGAGTGCATGAATGGACGCGATTAGCTATAGCTACTTCCCTCGTTAGAATGACTTGGAATTCAAATCCATACGTTATAGGGAGCAACAGTTTAAATGAAACACAGCGTGAATTTCCTCCTCCTACTAAGATGATTTTATTGTCCAACGAACAAAGGGCTTCCACTCCATTTGTAAACTGGAAGTTAAAGAGATACTTGAGCTTAAAGGGTCTAAATAACCACGTATGCATTAGGTAACTTATTCGACGTGTTGAATGTTTATGTCAATGTAAAGTGCTTTTCATACAAATCCGAGCGCTCTAAAAAATCTAAAACTGTAGACAATACGAAAATTAAGACGATATTTCGTTTATCTTGTCATAAAGTCAACCATGAACGGAGTAAAGGACATAGCCGATATTGGAAATGATTTTGATGAGAACTTTGTTGCTATCTTCAGTAGATAGCTAGCGCACTGCACAATATAGAGCCAAAACGAGAATTGTCCTTTAGTAATATCGTCAGCAGATAGCTCAGCGCAAGCACTACACGGAAATGAAACGCCACCATGAATTAAAATATTCATATAGTGCTATCTTCAGTAGATAGCACAAGAAGCGCACTTTAATTAGATAGCACAAGCAGTAAACTGAATTATTAACCAATATGAAAATGTTCACATATTGTTATCTTCAGTAGATAGCACAATCAGCCAACACAATTAATAGCCAACATGCAAATGTTCACATATTGCTATCTTCAGTAGATAGCACAAGAAGCACACTTTAATTAGATACCACAAGCAGTAAACTGAATTATTAACCAACATGAAAATATTCACATATTTGTTATCTTCAGTAGATAGCACGCGCAGCAAATATAATTAATAGCCAACATGAAAATTTTCACATATTGTTATCTTCAGTAGATAGCACAATCATCAAAAATAATTAATAGCCAACATGCGAATGTTCACATATTGCTTATCTTCAGTAGATAGCACAATCAGCAAAAATAATGAATACTAGCCAACATGCGATTATTCATATAATTTGCTATCTTCAGTTGATAACACACGCAGCAAATATTATTAGTAGCCAACATACGAATGTTCACATTATTATTGTTACCCACAATAGATAGCACAATCAGCAAAATAATTAATAGCCAACATGCGAATGTTCACATATTGTTATCTTCAGTAGATAGCACTTATATATAGCGCAGTATATAGCCAACATGGGGATTTTCATCTGATGTTATCTTCTGTAAAAAGCTCACTCAGAGGAACAAAGAGAATAAATATATAATTTTAAAAATTGCTATCTTCAGTAGATAGCACACAGTTTGGCATAGGAACGACACATTATGCGGTGCATATAGAGTTAAACATACTGATAATGATATTTCACTGGATAAGTGTTTTATATTCAAATAACACGATTTGACGTTCATGATAATTTAAATTTAGTGGCTACCACTGGTAGCAGACAGGAAGAGCACTATGTTATATGCTCTATTGTGCAAACACACCCCTGTTTCAATACAATAAATGTATAATATATAAAATGACAATGTTGTTGAAACATGCTGTCATATGACGTCATATTAATGCTCATGTCCTTTTAAATAACAACGTCTGATAAAACATTATCTTCCACACCATTGAGTTTAATCCTGTATGGATCCATGTGGTTAAACACAGTATGTTCACCTTACTTTTAGCTGAGCGTTTTAAGGTAACACCCAATACAAAAGAAACAAGTCAATAACTAAAGAACACTTGAAAAGACTCAACTAATCGAGTAAAATTCCAATCAAATTTTGTGGCAGGTTAATGGTGCGTTAACGAGCAATCAAGACACAATTGTCTGCAGTCCAAACATGCCTGAGTGGTACATTCGTACACTGCACAAAATATTTTACTCAACATTGAGTAAAAAGGTCACAACTCAACAAATGAGTAAAAAATTACTCAACATTGAGCTCATCAATTCCTCTGTGCCTATCATGAACATGATGAAATGTCTCAAAAATGGATATACAAGGTTACCTATCATTCATAAGCCTATCTGACTCAACCTTTACTCAATTTTTTTTATTCAACTGTTGAGTTGTGACTTTTTTACTCCATTATTTTTTGCAGTGTAGAATTGTTATCATGATGATCAGGAAAGTGACATAATATATACCGTCTGCTTTATTTTGTTATTGTCGCAATACACCGAATTATTCTAAAAAGTAAAGATTTTATTCAGCATAAATACTAAGATAGAGAACATAGCAAAAGTATACAAACAATTTTAAAATGTGCTGAAGATTTAATAATAAAAAGGTCAACTTGATCAATTTGAGGATCAAATTAGCAGGAACTTTTAAAGATGTTCGAAGGCTGCCGATTTGTTAACAATACTTAGTCGTTATAATACTTATGTTCAATGTCAAATGTTAAATACCAACGTGTTAGGAGGTCCAGTATTCATTATGATAATAGCCTTGTAATTGTTATCCTCTTGGATTAATCAATGATGTGATTGGACCTTTTACGTTTTCAAGTACATTTTATCACAATTGTAGTTAAATGATGAGTGCGTATTGTAAGTATATTCAATTCAGAATCCAATGATATGATATCATTTGTGTAAAGCATTCCACACAGCTGCTCACGAAGACAAAGTCACGGAAGACCAACTGAGTATTTGTAATGAGTGATATCAGCCACGCGCCCAGCTGATGAATTTTCTTTGTATCAATTTGTCTTGAAGTGTGTCTTTTAAACTAATAATATGGCAATTAGATTCTCATTAACAAATAGACCAATTTCGATGTCATAATTATCAAATAAGATCGATTATCTTGAGGTAAAGTTGAAATTATTTAAATTTTTTGGGCTTGTTGAAGAGTTTTACTATCTAACGCATTTTGAACTCAACGAGTGGTCGACCTTTTTTTAGTATAATGTGAAGCTTAAAACATGTACATCAATTTTTTCAGCTAAAGAGGCTCGTCAACAGAAAATAGAGGAAAAAGAAAACACTTCAAGTCGCAAATTTTAGTCCGCCTATAACTCATTGACTAAGAAAATACAAACAAAGTTGTGCAAATATAAGTGACCAACTTGGAAAGGAAACTCAGTGGTATGGGAATTCTGGACACACGTCTGGACACACTGACCAGTCCAGCTCCACGATGACCCGCATCCGAAGGCGGGTTATTGTAGTTCAATAGGCCATATAAAAGTGCACAAATAATTAGATAGGCCACGTTTTGTAATACTTCAAAAATACCTAATAATAATAACGCAAATAGTGGCATAATATTGTACCTTATTGTCTAAAGGGACCACGTGTGTTGATTAATATTGGTGATGGTCAATATAGATAGCAATTATCTGGATTGGATAATTGCTTGCAAATTAGGACATCGTCACGGCAGGAGTGTGCATGAACTAATTGAGTAATATATTAAGGCCAATTACTTTTATAGCAACACGTGCCGGGGACCGAGATAACAAAATAATATTTTCATGAATTATAATGAGTCTTAAGTCATTTTCAATCACCAGGTTCTTTGTTGGAAAAGAAAACATTTTGTCACTAGCATCAACAAAGATGGATGTTTTTATATCGTCTATTTACGTTGCGTTATCAAATTTCTAACTTGGCCACGTACACAATAATACGGTATTTGGACTAGCTTAAATAGGGATAATTATTATTGTGTGCGATCTTGTTACAAGGATCTAGTTCAAATTGTCTAGATCATTTTAAGAGTACATCTATAATCCGGTGAAGCTATTTGAACATTTAGGCCTACATGATACTAATTACTATACTTACTCATGGTATAATCGTGAAATTATGCGTTGGTGATACAGTGTTTCTGTACTGTAGGCCTATATAGTACATGAAATATTCAACACAAACAAAGAAGAAAAAAATGAATGTTATAGATTTATCATAGCTCATTCCCATAACAAAATTCCAATGGAACTAACACCGAAGTATAGAAGTTTGGTGCCTTTTTTTGTCTTGCTTTTTTTTGGTTATCTACTGAAGATAGCATTTATTGATGGATGTGAGATGTGAGATTAGAATATTGAAATTTGTTTTCCTGAATCAAGAGACAAATATATTCAATGTTCTCAATTCATCCATAAACTGTTTCTCCTCTTCACCAGGCTCACACTGCTTTCTCTCAATACTGGAAGGTTGCAAGATGTCAGTCAAACTGTCTTGGTCTCTAAGCAAACTTACTACTTAAGAAAGTTGAAAAGAATCTAAAATGAACATCCGCTGAGTTGTTGAAAGCCTCAAAACGTTCTTTTCAATTTATGAATTGTGAATTTAGACCATCTTTAAAGATGCCTTTGGGGAGTATTGATAGGCGCCACGCTGGGCGTCAAGATATCCATAATCTAGTCTTTGTGGTCATGTCAAATGTTTAAAAGGAACCTTTTGAGAGGTATTCAACTGAAAAAAGGTGTTTACTTGAATGGCGTAATTGCAACTCGGTTTTTGGGAGTTGTAATCCTACCACTTGTAAAAAAAGAGATCTTTGAAGAATTAAAAAAAATGATGTTCTATTGCGTTCACTCAGTTTCCTTTGCACTTTTGATACCAATTTGACTTTAGGCATAACAAGCAGATTAACATTCCAATATGACTTTCAAATGCTTTAAATCTACTCTAATCAAACATTGATAAAATGAATACGAAATTATAAGAAAATGCTTTACCCATAAATTCTAAACTTATAAAACAAAACAGTATTTATTTGTTAAACCTTGAATGCATCAATATCAGGCATATATTTTTCCAAAATTCAATTTTGCTGACGACAACCCATAATACTTAAAGCACAACCCATGCAAGAATGCACAACCAATGAAAACAACAATATAATGATTGTAAAAATGATAAAGAACAGTGACATTTCGAGTACTTGGCAAACAAATTCCCGCCGAGTGCTCCTCCCCGATGATTTACTTTGAAATGGTCTAAATTGTGCTGTATTGTTGTCTTTTGTTAGCTTTACATCGATCATGTATTAGTAAAGTCTAGCGTTGAACACCTCTAATTGCGCTCTCTTGTTAAACAATCCGATAACAGGCATCTTAATGCCAATGTACTTTTGCACTCATTCAAACATTATGACGATTGATAGGTATGTTATGTGAAGTGGCTTAAACTGATAGTAAATACATCCCTATAAAAGTTATTGTTTCTTTGAATAGATAACACGTCAACATTTAGTGACAGGCCATTTTGTGTAAGGTAACGTGACAACATTGGTTGGTGCACTTTTGAATAAGAGGTCATGCAGGACACATTACCCAAACTAGAAGGGTCTCTTATTATTAATTTGAATTTTGGACGGAGCATACTTCTTGTCATAGCATATTTTGTGGAATAGTTGTAAAATCTCTTCATCGGATGTAGCAAGTTGATTCAGATAGGCTTATGAATGATAGGTAAGCTTGTATATCAATTTTTGAGACATTTCATGATAGGCACAGAGGACTTGATTCCACGGCAGTATTTTCATAGTGTTGAGAGTTCATTTGTTTGCTTATTTACGTGTTTTAACCCATATTGGTAGAGTTTAAACCCATTCACGAAAGAATGTTTATTCTGAAAGTACCGGTATAATACTCATGAGAAAGGGTTTTTTCGGATCACCGGACCAATGCGCAATTGAGCTAAAGGAGAAGAACATCGAGGCCTTCAGTTCAAATCCTGGATGGTCAGTGATTTTTGTCACTGGCTGGCAATTTTTGTATATGTAGACTTGTGTTAAAAACTTTCTTATTAATTTCCATTATGGTTCAACTTAATTTATTAACTGTGAATCCTTTACATATTTGAAACTCAAAATTTACGAATTGTTCTTCATTGGTAACATTTCAATTGATTTGTAACTAATTTGCATATTGTAAATAGGTGGAAGGAGGAGGAGACAGGGAGATCGACCACTTTCCTTTTTCACGGAATTGAGGGCCACTCCTCACAACTCATTTTCAAACAATTTCACCTTATTAATTCTGCCAATTATTTCCACAATCTTGAACTGACCAATCAGTGAATGTTATCATGGTCCATAAATTGGTGACATGCGCAGAAAGAAAATGGAAGTTAGAAATGAAATTTGAGCTAATGATTAGCGTAGGATAATCGGGTTGCGTATTGTTTGACAGTGACAGGATTCACACAAAGATAATATTTACTATTGTGCGTTTGTCACTTGGCTGTCATTTATATCGAATGATTGACAGCTCAATCGGAAGTCAGCAAAAGTTGCATGTGCTAATACTACTACTACAGCCGGCCAACCTATCCGCACTTCTCTGTTCCAGCCCCCAGACTGATTTGATAATTGTTCCATCTCTTAACAAGAAAAGTGGTAAATGCGCTTTGCTCTCCAAAAACCTCACTCGGCAGGCAATTGTCTTCATTCTTGCTCTTACCACTACGAAATAGATGACGTGCTTTTTAACAACGACTGTGATTTCTAGCCGGTAAAAAGCGTCGTCGACTTAGCGAGGAGGTTCCGAGGTGTTTAGTTGATTTACGGCAAGCGAACCCTCGGCTTGTGGAGTGTTTAGCGGAACTCACAAGCGTGACAGCGCCGGTTTGCACCTCCTCATTTAAGCAGTACCCGTTTCATTTTTGCAAGCCGTAACGGCGGTAGTCCAACGCGTCTCAACTACTATCTTGTATGAACAGAATACACAACTACTTATTCCCTTAGGTAGGTTGACGATAAGAAAAAATTAAGGGGCGGTCGTGCTTTGGAGTACAAGCTATTGGGAGGAATACACGGGCTTTCCAACGAACATTAGCCGAATTTATCGCATGCTTAATCGTCCAAATTGCGGCTAACCTAATTTGGTTTTGCAAATGAAATCTAGTCATTTGTTGATGATTTTCGTACGTGTTTTGAAACACTAAAGCAGCCATTCACCTTACGCCGTTAGCATAATGGTCTTCCCGCCGTTAGTTTGCTTGCAGTCATCGCCTTGTCGTCTCAAGATTTTACTGATTGCTCACTGCCATTTGATTTGCATTTTGACTAATTCTCTTTTTTCTTTTTTCTGTTTCTATTTTTACAGGAAGGTGAATCGCGGACAAAAACCCACCTCTTCGACTCCCTGGTTGGTTTAACAATTTCTGCTTTTGGTGTCTCGTGTTTAATCAGCTAATTGGTCGCTGTGGAGATGACAGAAACTTTGCCAGCAAAGCTGCCCGCCCGTCACTTGGGTGAAAGGGACTTTGATGAGCCTTGTAGTAAGATGCCGTCCGAATGCCCTAGTCCTCCAGAGGCCACAACGTCAAGTCGCAGTGAGCTCGCATTCTCTATAGATCGCATCATGGGGAAAAGCGCTAAGCAAAAAGAAATTCAGAAACTTTCTCCTCCGTCCATCAAAGCCGCTCTGAATCACAAATCAAGTCGGTCTGCTGATTCACAAATGTTTTTCTTAACTGGAGCTCGACCAGGGACTTTTTCACCAACTTCACCAAAAGGTCATGCTGAGTTGCCTCTTGGTCGTCAGCCTCCAGAGCCCATGTTTGGTTTAGGTGATGTGGTGGATGGTTACCCCTCGGCTTACCCCCATCCTTGGTTGAATGTTGCTTGTTTACCACAACAATTAAACTGCAGAACTGCTGCTAGTATTGTAAGACCACATCCATACTATTATGGTGCTGCGCCTCTGTTAACTAAATGGATCAATTCAGCTGCCGCAACTGCTAATAAACTTGAACAATTTCATATGCATAATTTACGTGAACATCAACGGTTTGCATTAGGGGCCCACCCACCTCACCCTTTTACTGGACTTTTTACGCCGTCGGCATTCAAGCCAATCTTGGACACGGTCGCTGATCGACCTGGTTTCTTAAATGGACACGCAGCATGGAAATTAGGCGGGAAACCTTTAAGTCGGTACCCTAAATTCTGCGACCCTACTCTGTCCGTTGATACAAATCACAATACTAGTGGATTGACTAAAGATCCTCAACATCAAATGCAGAAAGGCAAACGCAATGTCAACAGTCAAAAGACTTTCACCTGTACTGAATGCGGTAAGGTCTTCAACGCCCACTACAACTTAACGCGTCACATGCCAGTTCATACTGGGGCTCGTCCATTCGTTTGTAAAGTCTGCGGAAAGGGGTTTCGCCAAGCCAGCACTTTGTGTCGCCATAAGATCATTCATACTGATGACAAACCTCATAAATGTCGCGAATGTGGCAAAGCTTTCAATCGCAGCTCTACTCTCAACACGCATCTCCGAATCCACGCCAACTATAAACCGTTTGTTTGTGAATTCTGCGGTAAAGGTTTCCATCAGAAGGGTAACTACAAGAACCATCGCCTGACTCATAGTGGAGAGAAAGCTTACAAGTGTCACATCTGTCACAAAGCATTCCATCAGATCTACAACCTAACTTTTCACATGCACACACATCAAGATAAGAAACCATTCACGTGTTCTACCTGTGGTAAAGGGTTCTGTAGGAACTTTGATTTAAAGAAGCATGCCAGAAAATTACACGGTGAGACTTCTGAGAAACGCGACGGACCCCAGACACCCAACTCAGCTTCTGAACCTGACAAAGAACATAATAGCGATAGTACAAGTATCATCAAAGTTGAAAATAACGACAAAAAACAAGGACCAGAACAGAACAACAATTATTATTCGTCTCAACACAACAACAAGGAAGTCAAGCTACCACTTGAAGTTGGGCCATCAGAAATATCACCAAGTAGCAGATATACACAGGAATGGTTACAGAAACGCGACAACCACGAACCAGCGACAACTCTGACAGTCATGAATGCAGATACAGCCATGCACATTAAATCTAAAATGCAAACTCTTAAAAATGAACTTGAACACGTGCAGTTGTCCTCTACAGGCCCACCTCACCACCATGCAGGTGTGTTCCCAATGCCTCTGACGGCAGCACCACCATCTCTATCCCCGCAACTACCGCAGAACTCTCACTTGAACATTGTGTCATGCACATAACTTTATAACGAAATAGACTATTTTATTGATCAATCAGACCAAAGCATTTGGTATAATATATCATCAAAATATATATAGTAGGGTCCATGGTATAGGAAACAATCCAAAATATATTTGTATTCTAATATATCTGTTATATTGTGTTAAGATTATGATTGTGTAAAAATGTGCATCTAATGTTTTCAATGCATGTGCAAAATGTTGGTTCCACATACTTAATCCAATAATAATTTTGTTACGACCTTTTTGATGCACCAAAGATAGATAATCGAACTTGTGTGTTTCCTTGTTGATTTATGTGACAATCTCAAAGAATTACGTAATTGAAATATTGTTAAATGTCAATTTATACCTGTCATAACAAATTGTTAAAGTTCATGCAACTGATGCAATAGCATAAGTTTCTTTTCTATTTTTGAACATATTGTCGCTCCCAATTTAAATGCTGCTTGTGACACAAATAACCTAACGTCGGAACTTTGACTCAAATGTTTTTCAAATTCATTTAACCTTGCATCGAAATGTAGTGCTACGTAATTGGCATGTCAAAATGTTCATGACATTAAGTTTTATTTATGAAATATGGAACCAATTGTTCAGTTGTTATATAATGTACGTATTTTTCTATACAAATTTGGTGCACATTAATCTCCTACATAATATTTACGTGTTTGTATATATTGCCATAGATTATATATATATTGTACTCGTAACTCGAACAAATTATTGTAGATAAACCTGTTTTTGGTATCATATACGTTTACTGAGATGTGTTAAATGATTTAAAGCAGCTATGATCACAAAATGAGAGATTCAGTCTTTTATTCCCATCACCCCTCAATATGATATCATTTAGTGTTCAACTCGAACTCTATACCATGCATCAACAAAATATTATCTTTTGTTATGTTTCCAACCCCTCCACATAATCACAAATAATTATAAAAATAGTTTTAAAATTTAGTTGGCTTCAACATATTTTGAGTCAAAATATAGTCTAATTGAATTCACGCGCTTATGTTTTTGACACCGAATGAAGACAACATTATTTCCTCCTCATATTTTTTTTATCACAAAGAAGACGTCAATTCAAATTCTTCAAAACACCTCTTCTATGCATCTAAGTAATTCACTTTCAAATTTCATTTCAAAATTCAATTTAAAAACATCATTTATTTATCAAGCTTATTATTCAAATTGCTGGCAGTTTTGTTTATGTTTGAATCAGTATAACTTGAGATGATTTTATTTATTAAGTCAACTTTTGAATATTTTACATATACATGAGAATGGACGGCAAATGTTGAATGTGTTCTTTTTTAAGGCCCAACCCTTTTCTCAGTATTATTATGTATAGTTATATATCCAGCGCCTCGGTTCTTTATCGCTGTCTTTGCATGTCAATTTGAGGACTTCAGTTCCCAATTCAAACACAGAATATTGTACTTGAATCACTTGAAATATGTAAATAATTTGATTACTATATTGCTTACATCAATTTCACTCTACGAGCTGTGGAAATTATTCTTTAAGAAAGGTTACTCGAGTGTTTAATTACAGTGTAATGAGGGGTACTCAAAATATGTATGGTAATTTGGACAATAAAACTTCCTGATATTACGAATGTATCACACGCGCTTTGCAAATTGTAATTCCTCGGGGCGGCACACACGATACCACCCCTTGAGCTTGCCTGTTTAAAGTCATACAAAAAGACTAAAATCTAACACATTCCACGCTCATATAGAATTTGAGATGATAAAAGACAGGTTTAAATGAATAAGCGAGATTGGAGT
>NC_092630.1:80791960-80794460 GCF_039555335.1 Amphiura filiformis | reverse complement strand
ATTACAAATTATAATTTGTTTTGAGATGGGGTAAAATAACTTTTTGCGAGGTTACCCGAAGACGGGAAAGTCTACTTTACTGTCTCGTTTGCTTAAAAATGTAGCAATATTGGGGCAAATAAATTAATGAAAATTCAAGGATGAAAAATGGATGGATTCATATATTGAATAGCAAGAAGTCGGGACAAACTTATTGATTTGACAAATCGAGTTGATGGGGCATCATCCGCCTATGGAACGGAGATCAATTCTGAAAAGCGTAAAATTATGACAATGGGGAGCAACAATCCACAGAAGGATGTTTCAGACAAGGAGAGAAGTTCAAGGATGTCGAATCAATCAAGGTAAATATGTATTATTTATATGAATTAGCCGATCAATCAGTTACAATTACGAACATAAAGTAACTTTTTGCGATGTTATCCGAAGACAGGAAAGTCTACTTAAAAGTTTGCTTTAAAATGTTGGCTAATGAAAATGCAAGGACGAATAATGGTCCCTTCATGTTTGTTTGATTGTTTAATGGATTCATATATTGATTAATATTCAAACAAGCAAAAATTAGGTCATTTAAATAAGTCAAATATAGAGAAAACAAATAAGACAACTATAAAGGGAAATAAATACAAGAATTAATGAATCAACGAATCATTTAAATCAATCAATCAATGAACGAATGATTGATTGAATGAATGAATGAATAAAAGAATAAGTTAATAAATTAAAGAATGAATCAGTGAATCAATCAATCAATCAAGCAAGCAAGCAATCACAATCAAGCAAGCAAGCAAGCAAGCAGGTAAAATATTGCTCAATGTATCCATATATTGACATATATTGACGAATAATCAAGCAAACAAACAAGTAATAAAACAAAAGCAAACAATTAGGTACATAAATCGTAATTTGTTTTGTATCATGCGAAGGATAAAGTAACTTTTTGCGAGGTTACTCGAAGACAGAAAAGTCTACTTTACTGTCTCCTTTGCTTAAAATCAATATCATAGAAACAAATTATAAGATAAATATAAAAGGAAGGATAGATTACTGTAAAAGGACGAATGAATGAATGAATTAAACATTCAATCAATCAACCAATCAATCAATCAAGCAATTAATCAATCAACCAACCAATCAACTAAGCAATCAATGAACGACCGAAGGAATAAATATATGAATGTATGAACGAACGAATGAAGGAACACATAAATTAATGATTGAATGAACGAACGAATGATCGATCAATCAATCAATCGTGCATGCACAATTTAATATTTGGTTGTTTGGTGATAAGGAAAAAAACCACGGGAAAGTCAACTTCAGTCCTACCTTTACTGTCTCTGCTGCTTTAAAATGCAGTCATATTGAGGACGGATGAAAATATATAAATGGACCAGTCATGTTTGTTTGCTTGCTTAATTGATTGATTAATATTCAAGCGAGCAAATAAGCAAGCAAATAAGCAAGCAATCAGGTACAATATAATTTTTAATTGCTTTGTGTCATGCGAAGGATAACTTTTTACGAGGTTATCCGAAGACGGGATAAGACTCTACTGTCTCGTTTGCGTTCAAATGCAATCAATACTGAGGAAACAAATTAAACAAATTTAAGATAAATATAAAAGGAGTAATAAACAAGCTTATATATAAATTAGCACGGTGGCCGAGCAGAACAGGCTCCGACTCATAATCGCAAGGTTGCGGGTTCGAGCCCTGGCGACGCCATCGTGTTGTGCCTTTGAGTAAGGTACTTTATCTCGATTACTCCACTCCACCCAGGTGAAAAAATGGGTACCGGCATTCTTAAATGCTGGGAAGGTAACAGACTCGTCGTCCCTTCCAGGAAATGTCAACAAGTCGTTTCGCGGGAAAAGCAGTGGACCAAGTCACTTGTGATCAAGCCATCAGCCCGATGGCGAAAGCTAAAGTCGTGGGTACCGGGTACTCATTTAATGGATTTGTCAAGCAGAAATGTTTGAATTATCAATTGATCAATCAGTTAAAATTTATAAAAATCGTAATATTTGTTTGTTTTTGTGATAAAGTATTTTTGCGAGGTTATCCGAAGACAGGAAAGTCTACTTTACTGTTTCGTTTGCTTCAAAATTTATAGCCGTATCGATAAAAATAAATTAACTACAATTAAAGGATGAAAATATATAAATGGATCAGTGCTGTTTTAATGTTTGATTAATTGATTCAAGCAAACAACTTGCGAACAAGCAATAAAACAACCAAGCAATTGCGTAAATGTAAAAGCCCGTAATTTGTTTTATGGGTAAAGTACCTTTTTGCGATGTTATCCGAAAACGGCAAAGTTTACTTAACTGCCTCTGTTGCTTATAAGCAACCATATAGAAGATAATTAATATAGAAGTATGAATTAATAAGCAAGCATTTAATCAATCAAGTAGTCAACATAGTCATTCATCAATTGATCTTTCAGTCCATCAATCAAACAATCAAGCCATCAAGGAGGCAAACAAGCAAGCAAGCAC